>NW_027095442.1:1651592-1722935 GCF_036850765.1 Saccopteryx bilineata
ATTCATTGTTTCATCATTTCTGATATTGTATTTGTCATTTCTGACTGATCCTTTTTTATTATTTCACTGTCCTTTTTTATATGTGCTATCTCTTTATATAGGTGTTCATTATGACCATCTATTGTTGTTCTAATATTTTTTTTTGTATTTTTCTGAAGCTGGGAACGGGGAGAGACAGTCAGACAGACTCCTGCATGCGTCCGACCGGGATCCACCCGGCACACCCACCAGGGGTAACGCTCTGCCCCTCCAGGAATGTCGCTCTGCATGACAGATCCACTCTAGTGCCTGGGGCGAGGCCATAGAGCCATCCTCAGCACCCGGGCCAACTTTGCTCCAGTGGAGTCCTGGCTGTGGGAGGGGAAGAGAAAGACAGAGAGGAAGAAGAGGGGAGGGGTGGAGAAGCAGATGGGCACTTCTCCTGTGCACCCTGGGCAGAATCGAACCTGGGACTCCTGCATGCCAGGCCGACACTCTACCACTGAGCCAACTAGCTAGGGCCTGTTGTTCTAATATTTTTGAGCATCCTAACAATTATTATTTTAAACTCTGCATCTGGTAATTTGGTTATATCTGACTCATTCAGGTCCTTTTCTGAGAATTTCTCTTGATTCATTTGTGTTGCATTACTCTGTCTTCTCATTCTGTCTGTGCAAAAGAAGGGTTTGG
Source organism: Saccopteryx bilineata (assembly GCF_036850765.1). Lineage (NCBI taxonomy): Eukaryota > Metazoa > Chordata > Mammalia > Chiroptera > Emballonuridae > Saccopteryx > Saccopteryx bilineata. The sequence goes on from NW_027095442.1 coordinate 1,652,262, forward strand.
CCACTGGAGTCCACTGGGTATGACCTCTGTGTTCCCTAGGTGTGGTCTGTCTGCAGGCCCACCACTCCCTCTCCTGCTGCTGCCTAGGGCATTTGGGTATATGCGTTGCTGGTGCCTGTCTACTGGGACTGTTTTTGTGGTCTTCACGGAAGTGGCTATGATCATGTGCTTGAGTGTACAAGCCTCAGTGGCCTTGGACTTCACCGCAACCCCATGGGTCTCATTATGCTCGGCCCTGAGGGCAGGGGTGAGCATCTTTGCTTAGCTGCAGGTCTTCGCCTGATTCCGGGCTTTTGCCCGCCCTTGCAGGAGGAGTGGATTCATGGGACAGCTGCAAGTCTTGGTTCCACAGGCTGGGCAGGACTACATGCCCAAGCTCAGTAGCAGGACTCTGCCTGTTTTAGACTTTTGGCTCCACCCCCATGGGAGGAGCTGGCTCACAAGTCAGGCCACAAGCCTCAGTTCTGTGGGTGGGGCAAGGCTGTGCTCCTGTGCACTTGCTCAAGGGTGGGACTCTACCCCTCCCAGGGCTCCTGCCCTTCCCCCGCAGGCTGCATTACAAACGGCCCGCAGCTGGGCTTGAGCACTTTTGCATGCCCCCTTCTCCCCAGCCGTGTAATACTGAGCTCACACCTGGGTCTCAGTGGTGGCCAGCCAGCTTCTGCCCTTGACGACAGAACCACACTTCTGTGTTCCACCGCTGCCCACCCCTAGGCAAGCCCTCAGCTGTGTGAGTGGGGGCACTGCAGCTCAGAACTTGAGACTCACTACTGTAGTCCTGAAAGCTCCCTCCTTCTAAATGACTCTGCTCTGAGTGTCGTGGAAGAGCTTGTTTGGCTGGTGTCCTGCTTTCCTTTGCTGGTATTGCTATTTCCAGGGGAAATATTTGCTTCAGATTTGAGGAGTGACTCATCCCAGAGGTTAGGGTGTCTCTCTCTCAAAATGTTTCTCCCTGTGCCTTCTAGATTGCACTCTCTTCCTGCTACTCTGGTCCTCTCCTCTCTCCCTGTCCCCCAGAGCCCCAGGTGAGTGGTTGTGAGATAGGTGTTCTGCGCTGTTTCTTTAATAAGAATCCTGGATCTGAGAAATCAGTCTCTTGCTCACAAACAGTATCCTGACTTGTTTCCAGCTAAATACTAAACATACGCCTCTTCTAGACTCTGCGGCTGCAGGCAGGGGCTTTGTTCCTGGGACTCAGGACCCTCCCCTCTCTGCTAAACTCACTTCCCACCACGCGAGTCTTTGCTGGCTGCCGTTCGCTCCAGGGAGCTGGGCAACCTCTTTGTGTTGCTTTTCCTACCAGTCTCAGTGTGCCTTCTTCAGTGTTCCTTGGTTGAAGAGTCTTCTTAGTTTAGTCCAAAGTTGGTTTTTCCAGATGATGGTTCTTAAAATTAGTTTGTAATCCACTTTGATTCTGGGAGGTGGAAGTTGGTACATCCGCCTACTCCATTGCCATCTTTGTTTTATTAGTGATACAGTTTTCCAAGTGTAAGTACATCAGAAGGATGTCTTTTACTAGGTCTGGTGATGCTAATATTTTTGGTACAATATTAAGATATTGGATTAAAGTGGAGATGAAAGAATTCAGAGGCTAAACATGAGCCCTTATTTTCAACTAGCTGTACCTGTCCATGTGTTGCTGTGTCTCAATCTAGTTAAATGGAAAAGAAAGAAAAGAGAAAGTTCACATTTATAATAGGTTTAATTTTACAATGCTTGTGGATATACATAATTTTTTTCTTTTTGTATTTTTCTGAAGTTGGAAATGGGGAGGCGGTCAGACAGATTCTGACCAGGATCCTCCTGGCATGCCCACCAGGGGACAATGTTCCACCCATCTGGGGTGTTGCTCTGTTTCAACCCACGCCATTCTAGCACCTGAGGCAGAGGCTATAGAGCCATCCTCAGCACCCAGGCCAACTTTGCTCCAATGGAGCTTTGGTTGTGGGAGGGAAAGGGAGAGAGACAGAGAGGAAGGAGAGGCAGAGGCGTGGAGAAGCAGATGGGTGCTTCTCCTGTGTGTCCTGGCCGGGAATCAAACCAAGGACTCTTGTATGCCAGGTCGAAGCTCTACCACTGAGTCAACCAGCCAGGGCCTATAGAATATTTTTTGTTGTTCCATTGTATGTGCAGATATAGAGATTGTCTGGTTTGCCAACTCTAGAACACACAACATATAATTGTCCATGTGACAAGCAATCCGTGTGTAGATGTAAAGCGCACAATTCTAAAGACTGGCTCTGAGCTTTGTTGATGGTGATTGCAAATGCCAATCAAATTGGGAACTGCAATCTCTTAAATTGAAATGGCATATCCGTTGGAATCATAGGAATGCGAGGAATAAGGACATCTTCACCTTTGAAAGATCCTGGCAAGATTGCTGCTTCTACGATGTTGCTCATTAATTTTTTTTAACAGCAAGCCGTGTGCTGTTGCAAAGCTTTGGCTGGTTATTTCGCACCATGATAACTGGCATACCAATTTTCAATCGCAGATGTGCGGAGGCATCCTTGGCAGATTGAGTGAATTCAAAAATTCTGTTGGATAATTAACTGCTTCATCTGCCCACAACAGTGTCAACGGAGTTGTATGTGACTGCCTCACTTTGAATGTTAGACTGAATAATATTGTTAAGTTCGTCGATGTCTTTGTTCTTGACCGTAAGAATAGCTCATTCACTCAGCCAATTGTGATTCCTATAATTGGTTGAATATTGGGAAATACTTTTTCAACCAATTTTTCTTTTTTTTTTTTTGTATTTTTCTGAAGCTAGAAACTGGGAGAGACAGTCAGACAGACTCCTGCATGCGCTCAACCGGGATCCACCATGGCTCTGCCCCTCCAGGATGTCGCTCTGCCATGACCAGATCCACTCTAGTGCCTGGGGCAGAGGCCAAGGAGCCATCCCCAGCACCCGGGCCATCTTTGCTCCAATGGAGCCTCGGCTGCGGGAGGGGAAGAGAGAGACAGAGAGGAAGGAGAAGGGGAGGGGTGGAGAAGCAGATGGGCACCTCTCCTGTGTACCCTGGCTGGGAATCAAACCTGGGACTTCTACACGCCAGGCCGACGCTCTACCACTGAGCCAACCGGCCAGGGCCCAACCAATTTTTCTTTTGATGTCACTAAATTGCAGAAGTTACGAGGCAATGAAATTTGCCCTAAGGTCAAATCAACTGGCACCTTTCCATTCTCAATTTCCAACAATTAATGTGAGAATATCTCAGCTGATCAATTGTTTTGCAGCTGGACATGCATATTTGTAGTTAATTTTAATGTCTTTATGTGTTACCACGAAGTAGAGTATTTCAGGCAAGCATTTATTTCATCTGCTGGTGTTGACTGAGGAATTATAGGTAATGTTTACCTGAAATCTCCTGTAAGCAATATTAATGCATTCCCAAATGGTCTGATGTTTCTACACAAATCTTGCAATGATCAATTAAGAGCCTCAAGTGATATTTTGTGTGCCCTGGTGCATTCATCCCAAACAATAAGTTTGCATTTCTGTAATACTTTTCCCATGTCAGATGCTTTGGAATGTTGCACGTGGGAGTTTCAATGAATTGCATGTTTAATGGCAATTTCAAAGTGGAATGAGCAGTTTTCTACCTGGTAGCAATGACACAGCTATTCCGGACAATGCAAGAGCTAAGGCTATGGGGATCGAATTACTGCCAAAATCAATCTAATTAGGAATATTTTACCAGTTCCTTCTGGCGCATCTAAGAAGATTTCTCGGCCCTGGCTGGTTGGCTCAGCGGTAGAGCATCGGCCTGGCGTGCAGGAGTCCTGGGTTCGATTCCCGGCCAGGGCACACAGGAGAACCGCCCATCTGCTTCTCCACCCCTCCCTCTCTTTCCTCTCTGTCTCTCTCTTCCCCTCCTACGGCCAAGGCTCCATTGGAGCAAAGATGATCTGGGATCTGAGGATGGCTCCGTGGCCTCTGCCTCAGGTGCTAGGATGGCTCTGGATGCAACTGAGCAATGCCCTAGAGGGGCAGAGCTTCACCCCCTGGTGGGCATGCTGGGTGGATCTGGGTCAGGCGCATGCGGGAGTCTGTCTGACTGCTACCCCATTTCTAGCTTCGGAAAAAAGAAAAAAGAAAAGAAAAGAAAAAGAAGATTTCTCCAAACCTGTTATTGACAGTTTCCATTATTTGATCATAAATACCTTTTTGCTTGTATTAGCTTAGGAAAATTTGATTGCACATATGACAAAAGGCACCGGTGTTGTCAATTTTGTTCATGACGCAATTCTACATTGAACGAAGCAGCAGCAGATTGATTCGGTGATGGCATTCCCAATTGATTGAGAACTTTGTTCGTGATTTCTAAGCACAAATCTTCAACAATTATTAATGCTTTCTTGTAGGTTTCTGCTGTGAAATCCATGTTCATATTTGAATTTTTTGTGCATATTTGACGGAAAATAATTTCAGCCGTGTGCGATTTATATTTTTCTCGTAACATTGAAATGAAATCGTAAAATATTTAGTATAGCATGTGTTGCTTTCATGTCCAACAGATGGTGCTGTTTTTCAAAAAAAAGCGTGTTTTTACTTGTCACAGGTGTGACATCTATATAATAGTAGGTACATAAAAACATAAAAATGTGCATATTTGAATGAAATATTGTGATAAAATTTCAAAGCAATCGGTCAAGAACTTTTGGAGATTTAAGATTTTGAACAAACAAACATTTACATTTTTATTTATATAGATTTCAATATGCATAAGAAATCTGTAATTAAATTCTTATTATCTTCTTAATAATACTCATATGTTATACTTAGCAGGAATATTTACATTTATAATTCTAAGTTAGGGTCAACATATGACAAATCCTTAGATGTTTATCTAATTCCAACATTAAAATATATGCCATTGTTTACAACTGATTAAAAAACCTGTCATGCTCATAAAAAAATTCAAAAGACACATAGAAAAATTGGGAGTGAATAATGGATGATGTAAAAAATATTGCTAGACAGATTATTTGCAAATTTAGAAAAGAGATTTAATAATTGCTGATGCTGTGTCAGTTGATTTGTAGTGTTTAGAACACCCTACACAACCAAATAATGAATGATTCTGGCTTGGTCTGGCATCTCATTAAATTCCAGGCATCAACTTTTGTCCCTGGTGCCTGGGGGCCTTTGGGAACTGCAGAGGTTTATCATTCTTATCAGCATGCCCCAATTTAAATGGACCTCCCCAGACTCCTGAGTACATGGTAGAGACCTGCTCAAGGGCTGAAAACCAACTGAACCTACTGTTTACTGTCCCACTAGGAAAATTTCTCAAGTGCATATGGTATGCCAGAGCCTATACTGATTATCAACAATTTAGCAAGATGGGGTCCTTGACCTTAAGGTTTTGGTGAAGATGTGACAAATGAACTTGACACAGCATACCATTCCTTACTGACTAAACCAATAGAAAGTTTTGTTATTGATGCTCTATGGAGAAGTCAAATTCAAGTCTTTTAACTTTTTTTCTTTATATTCAAGTCCTTTCCTAACCATCTCTCCACTTATTTCACTTGTCACACACAAAGGAAAAGTGTTCTGGCTTTTTTGTACCTTTACCGTGCTAACACAGTGTCAAGATTTATCTCCTGCCAATTATGTAGATTCTGGGGAGAGCACAACTCCTTCCCTTAACTTATTCACTGATTTTAGGATGCAATTAGTAACATTCTGCTATGTGGACAAAGTTGACCCATTATGTATAGAGGTTTTACTGGTTTCATTGTTCTGGCAATAATCTAGGGGTCAGTAGTTATAGAAAAACCAGTGGTTGGGTGGTTAGAAGTACTGGCTTCCTGACCTTGGGGCTCAGACCAGCTCATGCTCCGTTCGGTTTCTGAAACTTTACTAATCAGGATAGGAGAGTATTTACGTGTAAGGAGGTTGAGTAAATCACTTCATGTGTTGGAAGAAGGGGAAAATGTGTCTGACAAAGAGCATAATGTCAGCCATTCCTCTTGAGCACCCTGTTCTAACTTCAGAAACCATACTGCTGAGCCCATTCTATCATAAAGAGCAAAGGCACAGAAGAAAGGAGTTGGGGAGAGAGCTCTTGTTAGGGCTGGTTTCAAAGAAAATTTGGATAGTTAATGAAAAAGAGTCCTAAGGCTCATGTGAAGCAATTCTGATCTGAAAATCTAAGTTTTCCAACATACAAGAAGCAGTGAATGAACAGAACCTGACCCTCTCAGTGAATACCAGCCATGACCACCGAGACCAGACCTCCCAGTCTCAGGCTTCTCAGCCTGACTGGCCATTAGCATAGTCAAGAACTGCTCAGGAAATTCTACTGCAGAGCCATGAAGGCTCTTGCTTCTTTTTCTGCCAGGTTGCCTTCAGCAACACTCCAGCAGCTGCTTTGGCTGCTGGTTGCTAGGTGTGAGGGTTTGGGGCATAGGGTGAAGTGTCAACCAGAAAATCTTGGTGAGACTCAAAAATAGAAAATAGAATCCTAAGGATTTTTGCACAGTCCCAATGACCCCTTGTTGGGACTGGTGCTGCAGTTACTAAACCCCTGGAAACAAGTGTTGTTGGGGAAGCCTAAGGCCCCGCTCTTTTTCAGCTGCATTGGGCACATACTTGTTAGAGCCTCTTATAAAAAAATGATTTCTATGGGAATTAATTAGAGTGTTGGCACTAGGGTTTAGAGAAGCCATCTACCTACCCCCAGTTAACATATTACAGAACTGAGTACCAGGTTAGAAGTCAGCCCCAATCTCACAATCAGTAAAGGAGGAGCTGCAATTTGAATCTACACCGAGGCTCTATTCTTCACTGAAAAAGAATCTATGTCTCAGGAAGCTTTCACTGCCCTGTTCAACTTTTCAGCTGGTGCTTTGAATGCCAATGCAAGCCCAGAACCTAACGCCCCCAGGGGGTAGGGCAGGAAGATTACAATCCCAGCCATGAACTTTGCCCTCCAGGACATCAATAAGTAATCTGCACAGCGATCTGAAGTTTAGAGGCCATTCCAGTTCTGCAGTTTGTTAGATTCGGGGAGGTGTGCTGTGGCTGCCAGAGTATAACTATTGAAGGAGTAGGAACAGGGAGGTGCTGACAGAGTGTCACTATTGAAGGAGCAGGAAAAGGGAGGTGCTGATAGGGCCCCTGTGAGGTTGAGAACAAAGAAGATCAGCACAAAGGAGAACAAACATCCTGCATTCTATTGGTCAGAGATCCCTATCAGAAGTTTATGCTGAAAATTCAACACTAAGCTAAACCCTGCCCCTGTTGCTATGCTGCGTGTGACCTCCCTAGCGAATAGCTAACTGCCACATCTGCTTCTGTGTAATGCTTGCTCACTTAGGATTTATAAGGACCTAGCTGTAAGTGCCAGGCGTGACTCTCATTTACAGCTCCTTGAGGGTATGGTGTCTCTGGACACCTTGAGAGCTCACGCCTGTGCAGGATAAACTGGCCAATAAAGTACTATCTACACTCCTGAAAGTCTCCAACGTTTGTTCTCACACCTGGTGGATGCAACAATTTGGGGGCTTGCCTGGGATTCTCCCTCAGCGGAGTTTTGGGTCGGAGACCGGAAGGACAGCTCAAGCTGAGTAAGTATTCATGGAGGATCCTCATTTGGTTTGGCTTTTGGCCTCCGGAGCGCACATTCCTGATGTAGTAGGTGGGATGCTGCCGGTAACCTATCCAGGGCTTTCAGAAGCGGGATGCCGCTCTCTGAAATTTGGATATTTAGATTTGTTAACTTTAGAGTGACCGGTCACATTAGGAATCCATTTTGCACTGCGCTGCATTTTGTCTGAGCTCAAATGACTGAGTTGAGTGTGAGAGAGACAAGTGTGTTCCTTGTGTTAATAGTGTGTGTTGCCTGTATCCTACCCTTTCTCATTATTCCTGAGTCATCTAGGATGGGACAACAGGAGTCTGTGCCAGGATCCCCGCTCAAGTGCCTGTTGAAGAATTTTTCTGATTTCCAGAAGAGGGCTCAGGGGTACGGAGGTCCGCAGCTGAATCCAGGTTTCCTCCGGACCTTGAGGCAGCTGGAACGGCCTACATTTAATGTAGGGTGGCCCACAGAGGACACTTTTTTAAATCTTATTTTTATTAATTTTAATGCAGTGACATTGATAAATCAGGGTACATATGTTCCGAGAAAACATCTCTAGATTATTTTGACCTTTGATTATGCTGCATACCCCTCACTCAAAGTCAAATCGTCCTCCATTACCTATCTGGTTATTTTTGGTGCCCTCCCCTCCCCCCAATCCCTCCCTCTCCTTCCTCGCCCCTTCCCCACACCTCCATCTCACTCCCTATTACCATCACATTCTTGTCCATGTCTCTGAGTCTCATTTTTATGTTCGATCTATACATGGGTTCATATAGTTCTTAGCTTTTTCTGATTTACTTATTTCACTCCCTATAATGTTATCAAAGTCTGTCCATGTTATTGTAAATGATCCAATGTCATCATTTCTTATGGCTGAGTAGTATTCCATAGTATATATGTACCAAAGCTTTTTAATCCACTCATCCTCTGACAGACACTTGGGCTGTTCCCAGATCTTTGCTATTGTGAACAATGCCGCTATAAACATGGGGGTGCATTTCTCCTTCTGGAACTGTCCTATGGTGTCCTTGGGGTATATTCCTAAAAGTGGGATAGCTGGGTCAAAAGGCAGTTCAATTTTCAATTTTTTTTTTTTTTGTATTTTTCAAAGCTGGAAATGGGGCGAGTCAGTCAGACAGACTCCCGCATGCACCCAACTGGGATCCACCCGGCACGCCCACAGGGGTGATGCTCTGCCCACCAGGAGGCGATGCTCTGCCCATCCTGGGTGTCGCTATGTTGCGACCAGAGCCACTCTAGCGCCTGAGGCAGAGGCCACAGAGCCATCCCCAGCGCCCGGGCCATCCTTGCTCCAATGGAGCCTTGGCTGTGGGAGGGGAAGAGAGAGACAGAGAGGAAGGAGAGGGGGAGGGGTGGAGAAGCAGATGGGCGCTTCTCCTGTGTGCTCTGACTGGGAATCAAATCGAGTCCTCTGCATGCTAGGCCGACGCTCTACCGCTGAGCCAACCGGCCAGGGCAATTTTGAATTTTTTAAGGAATCTCCATACTGTTTTCTACAGAGGCTGCACCAGTCTGCATTCCCACCAGCAATGCAGGAGGGTTCCCTTTTCTCCACATCCTCGCCAGCACTTATTCTGTGTTGTTTTGTTAATGACTGCCTGGCAGTATCTGAGAGCTTCATAGCCCCAGTTTGCTTTATTATATAGACCTATGCAAATCAAGGACCCTGATACAAAGTTGAACATCAAAGGCTAAGACAGGAACTCTCCCAAGGAAAAAACAGGACATGTTAGTGAAATTTACACAGGATACATTAGTGAAATTTACAAACATCTGAAACAAACAGTCAGAGGAAGGGCATGTATATTGCTTCCTGCAACCCAAGGAAGGAAGTGGAGTGGGTGCAAACACTCAGCATCAAAGCCAAATATGGAGATGGAGGGGGGAGAACTTAGCCCCCTGCCAAGCCTCAAATCTATAATGGCTTTTTGCCATTAATGGTTCACAACATATCCCCCTTTTCTTTTAATTTGTGTGCTGAGATTTGCACTCATCAGATTTTCTAATTTGGAGGCAGATGGAAAAAATACAGAACAAACACAAAATTAGTATAGGCAATGCTAACAGATACCCCAAAACAAGTATACCAATACATCACAGTGATCAAAGCCTTTAAGCAAACTCTTTAAGCTAATACAACAAGAATCTATAAAAGAGTAATGTCCTTAATGTGGTCACCAAGTCCAAGTTGGCACCAACACCATTTCAAATCTCTGCAAATCAACCCAACCCCAGTTCAGTCCATCAAAAACTGTCACAGGAGCAGGAGTCCAGGAAAAGTCCACATTCAGGAAAAGTCCACGTGGCACTGGAATTGCCGTCACACTTCCACACTCTGCAGTTAGCGTCAAAGTCCCAATGACCGCTGCTTGTAGCTGGTAATGACCCAAGTAGACTGGAAAAGCCATCTGCAGCACACATGAAGACAGAGCTTCCATTTTCTTTAAACTGGAAAGATGATCCCAGGGTCCTATACTGGAGCTTTACAGCCATGGGGTGGTGAGGAGAACCTTGGGATACACTAAGCTGGGTGGCAGAGGTAAATTTGTAAGTTGGCAAAAAAGGGAAAAAGGAGCTCTGAATTAGGAGTAGGTCCTAGCCTAAACTATGAGTGGGGCATTGAGGCAGGAGGAATAAAGGAAAGAGTATATATTAATCAAAGCAGCAGAAAACAGGACTATCAATACCCATAACAGAGATCTTCGAGGGAAGAATAAAAAACCTGACTATTCAGGCAAGACATAGTTAAGTGGCCCTTGTGTAAATGAGACCAGTCTACCGGCTACTTGGAAGAAATACCCCAGGCTCATCCACAGTGTTGTAGATGGGGCCGACAGCCCTGGGCACCTTTCAGCCTTCAGTAGCAAATCCCAGTATTCTGGGCAAGGTTAGGTCACAGGTGGCTGGAGCAGGACTGGAAGAGACTGAGCCCTCCCTTAGAGGAGCGAGGGGGAAGCCTACCTTCCAGTGTCCCTTCTTCTTCACAGCAAAGGCATGTAAGCCTGGCAGGCTTTGGCTTAAATGACCATCCTTTCCACTATTGAAGCAGGCCATAATGAAGTTCCAGTTGGAGCATTGGAGCCTCTGAGGGTGTATGCCAAGAGCTAGTATTTTACCTGATCTCCTTTGGACATTTTTGGCCTCTTGGTACCTTAAAAGCCATGCTCAGAAGATCTCGCTGAGGGGCTTGAGGGTCCCTATCTGCCTATATATCTGGAGCTATTCAGAAAAGAACAAAACAATGTTATTAGGTGGAATCAAATAAAAATTAAAAAGGGGTAGTAGTTTGCAGGACAAAAAATTTGGCATCTCTTGTACCTCAGCATTCAAAAGAAACTGTTTGAAATAAAAAGCATGACAGGGTAGATCTGCAGGAGCTCCAGGACATGGCTGCCCTCCCCTTTCTTTTTATATTATTTACAATGGAATCTTCAAGCAAATGTTAAGCACACTTTACAATATTTTGACTTCAAAGATTGCAAGAAATTCTTGACTTTGTTAACTTTCAACAAAAACAGAGCAAATGCACCTTCAAGCAACATTCCCACACTTATCAAAACACCCCTTTAATATTAATTAATAGGCACCTTAAAGAGTACATATCAAAACTGAAAAATCCCAGTGCAATCTTTATTATTCTCCTGTATTTAAAAAATCTTTACACTTTTATTATGTAAATCTATGCTGCTTCAAGCCTTTCACTTGCAGCCTGTAGCAGCCTGGCCAAACCAGCAAGTCTTTTGGATCCAAAATGAGCGTGCATTACTTATTCCAAACAAAATTATATTGATGTAGGGAAATGAAATTATCCCCATTTTGTTTTCAATACTAGAGCCGGCACTTCCAAAACTATTATCGTCATTACTTTTCATGTAAGGACTTAATTCAGGCCTTATAAACAAAGACACTTAGACATTAAACAAAAACTTCATATACAATCACACAAATCAAGAGTGAAACCCGGGGTTTTAGAGATTAAACTATGGCCCGCTTGATCTTAAGTAGGGCTACCTTAATAGGAACGTAATAAGGATATATACTAAACAGAGATCTCTCTCGAAAAATCTCAAGACGGCTGTATGAGATTTATGTTCAGCAATACCCAAATCAGGCCCCCCTTTTGCCCTCTTTTCAAGCAATGGAGCAGAAAGGAAATAAAATGATCTAAAACATTAAAAAATTAGATAATAATAATTGAGAAAGGGAAGAGAGCATAGTAAAATAAGCCTCATACAATTGCTCTTGTGAAGTGAGTCTCTCATCTAGAATCATGGTGTCTCACCAGTCGTTCAGGGATCCACCAAGGAGCTTCAGCAGACCTAGGAAAAACACACACATATCCTCGGCCCCATAAGAGAACAGGGTCTGGCCCTTGCCAGATTCCTGTGAGTGGGTCCCTCCATCGCACTTCAGGGAAGGCTTTCCTTGCAGGGTTCCAGAGTCTTTCTGCTGCTGAATGACCCTGTACATCAGTATTCAAAAATTTTAAAGTAAAAAGAGCATGACAAAGAAAATTTGCAGGAGTTTCCTAATACTTAAGTTGCTATTTTGCTCCTAACTCTGAACACATCTCACAATGCACTAACCAAATTAGTAAGTCTTAAGGGAAATCTTAAGGATCTACATTCTATTCTATTTGAATTTAAATAAGTGCTCCTTACAAGTTCTAAAAACATTTTATTTTTCTAAATATTAGAGCAAGCATTTCCAATTTTTGCATGCAAAAAAACCTTAATTCAGGCCTTAAAAACAGACACATTTTGACAAAAAAAGACTAAACAGAAACAAGAATTAGACGAACCAGACAAACCAGAGAGAAACCATATTTTCAGAGCACATCTAGACCAGAAAGATGCCTGCCTGATATTAGTCAGGGCATCCTCAGACACAGGGACTGTAGGATGTGACTAAACAAAATTTCCCTGAGAAAATTTTCTCTCGGCAACTGCTGGGATATTTTCCATAGTCAGATCCAACACAGGTCCCCCGCCTCAACCTCCAGGCAAAGAACAAGAAAGAAACAAAATGATAGTTCAGAAGATCATAGTTAAAACATTAAAGAAAATCAGATCAGGACAGGAAAAGCTGTAACTTTCCTAATACCTGAATCTCCTATCCATTCTCAAATTCTATAGTTGCTGTAACTGGCGGCTCAGGTTGACTATGCTGAGATTTTTCTCCTACCTCAACAGCCCCTTCATGAAAGTCCAACTTCCACAGCAAATATTTACCCCCAGAGAGACAAGCACAAGCAATCACCTTCCAGTCATTTGGGGGAAGAGCCTTTGCCCTAATAGTATCTAATAAATCAAGTGAAAAAGGGGCAGTAGGCCCATACTGAACACAAACAAGTTTAAGCTCTTTCAGAGTTTTAAAAGGTACAGGTTCATGTTCTCGCACTAGTCTCCCTGTATCATTCTGTCTTTCTACAACAGAAAAATGGGTAAAGCCATAATTTATTGTTTCCCCTACATTTCGAGCCTGGTAATCAGCCTGATAAGGGAACGAAGGAGCAGAGGGTTGAATGTAGGAAGAAGCTGAGGCCAGTGGAGGCCCCGCGGCTAAGGCAGCCATAGCCATGGATTTTTCATCCCCCCTGTCATCCTCAGACTCCAAGTTATCCTTGTATTCACATCCCTCTGTTTTCAGCTCACCCTGATACTCTTCAGACAACGATTTGTCTTCATACGGAAACATTTTTACAAAAAGGTCCCTTATTTTTTACCCTATCTGTCCCATATTCTTTTACTCCCAACTACACTTTCCCCCAAAACTTTCTTTACTCACTGTGCGCACTTCACTTTGGGGAGTTCCATCACCTTCCTTCAGTTTTAGTTTCCTCGTACTCATACTCAAGTTTTCTGTTCAGGCGCCACTTGCCACGGACCAGCGCAGCTCCAAATAACGGTGCGGAATTAAGAAAGCACACTTTGTCAAAACAAAATCGATGGGACTAGGAGGACTTCTCAAACTGCCTGGCAGTATCTGAGAGCCTCATAGCCCCAGTTCGCTTTATTATATAGACCTGTGCAAATCAAGGACCCTGATACAAAGTTGCACATTAAAGGCTAATACAGGAACTCTCCCAAGGAAAAAACAGGATATGTTAGTGAAATTTACACAGGATACATTAGTGAAATTTACAAACAGCTGAAACAAACAAAGAGTCAGAGGAAGGGCATGTATATTGCTTCCTGCAACCCAAGGAAGGAAGTGGAGTGGGTGCAAACACTCAGCATCAAAGCCAAATATGGAGATGGAGGGGGGAGAACTTAGCCCCCTGCCAAGCCTCGAATCTATAATGGCTTTTTGCCATTAACAGTCCACAACAAACATAGCTTTTGTGACTCGAGCCACTTCTGATACAAGGAAAAAGCCTCAGAAGATTGAGGGGTTTGAGGGAGAGAATAGGAATAAGCTATTAGAAATAGCCCAGAAAGTCTATATGAACAGGTATAATCCGGAGGTTGGCAGAGCAAAGGAGGTATCCAAGATCCTGATTACTGCTCATAAATCTCCCTCCAAAGAAAAGGAGGACAGAGGAAGGGCCAAGGACAGCGAATAGACAAAGATCATTGTGCCTATTTCAAGGAGAAAGGACACTGGAAGAGAGAGTGCCCAAGTTGAGGGTCGACAGCCAGAGGCCAAAACAAGCCCCAGAGGTCTTGCTCCAAACCTTAGACTGACGGGGCCAGGGCTCCATTCCCGCCAGCTCCCAGGAGCCCATGGTCACCTTAACAGTCGAAGGAAAGTCAATAGACTTCCTAGTTGACACGGGAGCCACCTACTCAGTCCTAAAGAAACCACAGGGCCAGATGCGGAAGACAACTACTAAGATAATAGGGGTAATGGGAAAAGCAGAAACCTACCCATGGGCCACCGCAAGAATTACTGACTTACATCAAGGCACCATCACCCACTCTTTCCTAGTCATTCCAGACTGCCCTTACCCACTGTTTGGAAGGGACTAATTGCAGAAACTTTAGGCTACCATAACCTTCTGACGGGAGGAAAGCCCTATGGGTAACAAAAAGGCAGAGGTCAGCATGGAAGTAACTGTCCCACTGTCTGAAGAACACTTACTTGCAACCGTCCTAGAAGGTAAGGAGGCCAAGGAAGGGATTCCAGATGCCCTGCGTGCCCACGTGCCTGAGGTTTGGGCAGAAACCAACCCCCAGGTTTGGCTGCTCACCAACTGCCTGTCCTGGTGCAACTGCTTAGCACTGCTAGACCGGTTAAGATCAGGCAGTACCCAGTCCCAGCCTGAGCTAGACAGGGAATCGCCCAGCACTTGCAATGCCTGCTGGAGGCAGGCATCCTTTGAAGGTGCCAATCAGCCTGGAACACCCCGCTGCTTCCCGTCCAGAAACTGGGGAGCCAAGACTATCGTCTGGTCCAGGACTTGCCGGAGGTGAATGCACAGATAGAGACTATTCATCCCACGGTGCCCAATCTGTATACCTTACTGAGCTCACTGCCCCCAACCCATACCTATTGTTCTGTCCTGGATTTGAAGGATGGCTTCTTTTGTATTTCCCTGGTGCCTCAGAGCCAAGATATCTTTGCCTTTGAATGGAATGACCCAGATAATGGACTGGTGGGGCAGTTTACTTGGACTCGATTATCACAAGGGTTTAAGAATTCCTCCACCATTTTTAATGAAGCCCTCAGCAAAGATCTGCAGGCTTTCCGCTCCTCCCATCCATCAATCGTACTGCTCCAGTATGTAGATGACATCCTCATAGCTGCCAAGGATGAAGGAGAGTGTGAGGAAGCTACCTCGGACCTGCTTCAAGATCTCGGGTGAATGGGGTATCAGGTCTCCACCAAGAAGGCCCAGATTGTGATGCAAATTGTAAGTTATCTGGGGTATAACTTACAGGGAAGGCAAAGGACATTGTCCAGCCAGCAAATCCAGATGGTCTTGCAGATCCCCGAGCCTACTAACAAGAGACAGGTACGAGAGTTCCTGGGTGCAGTAGGATACTGCCGACTGTGGATATTAGGCTTTGCAGAACTAGCTAAACCCCTGCATGAACTAACCAGGGGTAAGGAAGAGCAGTTCACATGGACAGATTAGGAGAAGCAAGCGTTCCAAGTGCTTAAAGAGGCCCTGGTGACTACCCTAGCTTGGGCCCTGCCAGATATGGCCAAACCCTTTCAGCTATTTATAGCAGAAAATGGAGGGGTAGCTCTAGGGGTACTGAGCCAGGAACTTGGGCCGTGGAAGAGGCCTGTTGCCTATCTGTCCAAGAAACTTGATCCTGTAGCCTCGGGATGGCCAACATGTCTGAGGGCACTTGCTGCCACCTCCATACTAGTCAAGGAGGCTAGTAAATTGACTTTAAGGCAGGACATCAAAGTCATTGAGGAACACTACATAGAGCAAGTGCTGTGAGCACCTCCTGACAGGTGGCTATCTAATGCGCAGCTAATGCAGTATCAGGCTCACCTGCTGAACCCTCCATCTGTTCAGTTCCTCAAAACTGCTGCCCTGAACCCAGCGACTCCACTTTCGTCCACAGTTTCAAACAAATCCTTGATACAGTGACTGGCTCCCACCCGGACTTAAGGGATCAAGCATATGGGAAGGCAGACCTGATCCTCTTTACAGATGGGAGCAGTTTTATTAAGGATAGACAATGACATGCAGGGGCAGCAGTGGCCATGGAAAATAAGGTCCTGTGGCAGAAAGCACTACCCGCAGGAACATCTGCACAAAGGGCAGAGCTAATAGGACTAACCTGAGCCTTACAGATAGCAGAGGGAAAAGTTGCCAACATCTATACTGACAGCCGGTATGCATTCACCACTACCCATGTCCACAGAGCCATATACAAGGAGAGAGGCATACTGAGAGTAGGGGGGAAAGACATTAAAAATCGCAATGAAATTCTTGCCCTCCTAAACACCATTTGGCTACCTACCAAAGTTGCCATCATCCACTGCACAGGACACCAGAGAGGGGACTTGCCTATTGTAAAGAGTAACAACCTAGCAGACTCACCTGAAAGAGAGGCAGCCACTAGGCCACGAGAAAGCCTTCTGCCATTGCTGCCTAAGCCAACGCTACCTCCAGATCCTAGATATTCCCCAGAAGAAGAGCAGGAAGGGATGCAGTTGAAAGGGAAGAAAAATCAGCAGGGATAGATAGAGCTTCCTGACTCCTGGCTCTATTTACCCCAGGGAATAGTAAGAGAAATAGTAGGAGATATTCATACTAGTACGCATCTAGGACAAAACAAGCTAGAACAACTTATCAGGAAGTATTATGTAGGGCCCAACATCAGGGATATTGTCCACTGCATTGTCTCGAGGTGCAGCATCTCAGCCAGAGTCAATGCGCAGAATAAGAAGCTACCCCCCTTTTTGTAAGGTATTGGGGGAAAGCTCTGGGAGAACTGTAGGAAATAGATTTCACAGAGATGACCCCTGGGAAGTCAGGTTATAAGTATCTATTATTATTAGACACCTTCTCAGGATGGGTGGAAGCATTCTCCACGTGAGGAGAGGCTGCTTCCACAGTCTACAAAGTCTTATTAAGGGAAATCATACCTAGATATGGCATTCCCCTAGCCCTAGGATCAGACAATGGACCTGCATTCATATCCAGGATATCTCAAGAATTAGCCACTAAGTTAGGTATTAATTGGAAATTGCATTGCATTTATAGGCCCCAAAGTTCAGCACAGGTAGAAAGAATGAACAGGATTTTGAAGGAAACTATAATTAAGCTGAGAGGGGAGACCGGCGAAAACTAGGTTGAGCTCCTCCCTTTCGCCCTTTTTAGAACCAGATGTACCCCCTATCTCAATATATAGACCCCTTATGAAATCTTATTTGGGCAACCTGTGCCCCTTGTACCTCGATTGACCAGAGGGGAACTAGATATTTCTAATCATAATTTCCTCAAGTCCTTGCAGGCCCTGCTCCAGAGTAGAAAGAAAGGTCATTGAACTGAAGCCTGCCAGGCTTCCCGGCCCCATCAAGGGACATGTCTGTGCTGTAGAAAGAGGGACATGAGAAGGTTTTACAGGTTACTCAGCAAACTGTTCAAAGACTGTCCAAGAGGCACTTCTAGAAGTACACCACCCAAGGACTGACTCCCACGTAGACGGGTCCACACACCATGATCTTGAGGACCCCCACTACTGCCAAGGTAGAAGGCATACCTGCCTGAGTCCACCGCAGCCGGCTGAAGCTTGCAGTCCTAGCAGAGACACCTGTGTGGACAGCGAAGACTGACCCCGCCAACCCTTGTAAGCTGACCCTGGGAAGGACAGCATGTCCTGCTCCAGCCACAAACCAGAAGTTAACTGGTCCACGCATGGCTAATGCCTAGAGGAACTAACTAAGGACTTTTTTTAATCAGGCTTTAGGAAAAGGGAAACTAGGATAAAAAGAAAGTCAACTTAATTGTCACTAAAGGTTAAAGATTTTGAAATCAAGAGTTTTGACTAGAAAGGAATTGTATGGTTTTGATAATAGAAAGTATGAAGTATAGAGGTACTTTGAAAAGAAAAGGGAAAAGCAAGTTGTTATGAAGGCCAGTTATTTCTGGATAAGAAAGTGCATAAAAGTTGAAGGTTTATGTAAGTTGCAGAAGGTTTGTGCAAGTTGTAAGAAGTTAGTGCAGAGAAGAAAAATACAAGGCAGGACACGTTCCTTGTGTATCAGCCCTGCAGATATTGCAGGAAAGTAGTTTATTATCTTAAAATAGTGTGTGCTTGTTTACTTTTACAAAGATATTGTACAAATATGATGAAAATATTGTAACCTTGTAGGTTTCACCTATAAATACCCCTCTCCCCCTGAGCTCATTGCTGACCATTGTGAGAGGCATAGTAGGCTAATCACTAGCCAGTGTATAAGACCCAATTAGCTTATAGCTATAGCTAAAGTAGAAAATTCTCATGAGCCCCAGCCTTATACCATTCTCCCCAATGATGAAGAATCAAGGGTTTGATTTATGCCCAAAAGGGATGGGGGAATGTTAGATTCAGGGAGTACTGGGGCTGCCAAAGAGTGTAACTATTGCAGGAACACTAAGTGCTGATATGGCTCCTGTGAGGCTGGGAACAAAGAATGTCAGAGACCCTTATCAGAAGTTTATGTTTGAAATTCACCACTAAGCTAAAACCGGCCTCTGTTGCTATGCCGGCCCCTGTTGCTATGCTGCGTGCGACCTCCCTAGCCAATAGCTAAACTGCCACATCTGCTTCTGTCCTATGCTTGCTCACTTAGGATATATAAGGGCCTGGCTGTAAGCTCCAGGTGCGGCTTCCGTTTGCAGCTCCTTGTGAGCACGGTGTCTCCGGACATCTCGGGAGTTCGCCCCTGCGCAGGTTAAACTGGCCAATAAAGTAACATCTTAACTCTGAAAGTCTCTGACATTTGTTCTCATACCCAGTGGATGCTACAATTATCACTGTCATTCCGCAGTTCTCTTGTGCGGTTGAGAGCTGCCTAGGACTGTGTCTTTTTCTGTTTCCACTTTCGGATGAGACCTTTGTTACAGTTGTGCTTTTGGATTCACAAGTGCTAAAATAACAAACAGAATTGTTCCCTTTTGCTAAGAGGTGGGATACAGCATTATTGAGTAACTCCTATTTAGGAAGTGACTTTGTTTATTTTGTTTTGTTTTGTTTTGTTTTTAATTTTTCTGAAGGCAGAAATGGGGAGGCAGTCAGACAGACTCCCACATGCGCCCAACCGGAATTCACCCTGCATGCCCATCAGGAGGCAATGCTATGCCCATCTGAGGCGTTGCTCTTTTGCAACCAGAGCCATTTTAGTGCCTGAGGCAGAGGCCATAGAGCCATCCTCAGTGCCCGGACAACCTTGCTCCAATGGAGCCTTGGCTGTGGGAGGGGAAGAGAGAGACAGAGAGGAAGGAGAGGGGGAGGGATGGAGAAGCAGATGGGCGCTTCTCCTATGTGCCCTGGCCGGGAATCAAACTGGGACTCCTGTACACCAGGCCGAGGCTCTACCACTGAGCCAACCAGCCAGGGCCCTTTGTCTTTTAATTCAAGTTTATGTTAGGGAAAAAGGAGGTATTTTATTGGCTTTCTCAGCATGTCTCTTTATTATTGGATACTTAATCTGAAATGTTTGAAGATTAGTCTTTTTACATTTTATAACTTTTGAATTGTTTATTTAGCAATAAAGGTGTTTTTTTAAAAAGTGGATTACTATCTACTCATAAGAGTAGCTAAAATTCATTGAAAGATAAAAACTTTCTCATGTTATTTAAATGTCTTTATTACAGTTATACTTGACAGTTATATCCGAATGATTTGAATGCATTCTCCAAGAAATTTTTCTGCTCTATAATGTCATCATGTAAACTTTGGTTTTAGAGAGTAAACTCAATTCTAAATTATAGTGATATATATAAGGATTTTTTATAACTGGAACTTTTATATAATTTTCAGAATTCTGGAAATAAATTTTCTGTTCTTGGTTTGCACTTTTTTCATTCAGTGTTATTTTAAACTAGTTTAAAATGTGCAGAATAATGGTTAGACCTTTATGTACTTTACAAAATCTGAAAGTATTTCTGATATTTCCACATCACAGCATAGTTATTACAGTATTATTTACTAAAGTTCCCATGCTTCAATTTACATCCCCTGACCATTCTGTAACTACAAATGTGTTCTCAGTTTCTTCATCTTTTTTTGTCCCAGTCTTCCAGCACCCCTGCCCTCTGGCAGCCATCACTCTGTTCACTGTACCTGTGAGTCTGTTTCTGGTTGTTTATGCATTTATATTGTTTCTTAGATTCCAAATATAATTGACATCATATGGTACATGTGTTTCTCTGCTGACTTATTTTCTTAGCACAATACCTTCTATGTGTGTCCATGCTTCTGCAAATGCTAAGGTTTTATTCTTTTTTTTTATCATCCATTTATTTCTTCATGTTTATATTCACTTTTTTATATTTTTAAGGTAATCTGCTTTTTTCTTTTTTGTTTTAAGATGCCACTCTACCATATTTTGTTCTTTTTTACCTAGAGTGAGAGAGAGCAAGGAAGAGGGATGACAAGCATCAACTCATCATAGTAGAGTCACTTCAGTTGTTCACTGATGGCTTCTCATATGTGCTTTGACTGAAGGGCTCCAGCTAAGACAGTGACCCCTTGCTCAAGCCAGTTACCTTGGACTCAGCTAGTTACAATGGAAACATGATCCCATGGTTGAGCCAGTGACCTTGATACTATTTTTCTTCTGTTTTAGTGAAAGAATAGTGGGCAAACCAATATAGTTCAAGTGTAAAACAAGAGAGTTAGGTTTACTCAGTTGTATTTTGCATTGATGCATGACAGTGCCCTTTGTGTAGTCTGTGGATGGCTGTGGGTGCTTGCTCTAAAGCAACCAATTGTAAATTGCTAATTGCCTTTCTGCATGGGGAGGGGACATTGTTTGTGATTGTTTGCTGAAAAGGGTTTTTTTTTTCCTCCCACAGCCTGTTTTTATAGAAATTCGAGATCCAGAGTGTGTGTGTGTGTGAGAGAGAGATTGTGCGCTGAGGGCTTTGGTAGGCCTGCTGAGGCTGTTTTCCTGTGATTTTGGTGTGTCTGGAGGTGCTCTGCGCTTGGGAGCTCTTAGTGAGAGGGAAGCAGTCTTCATAGCCTGTTTGCTCATTAGTAGACTTTAATAACCAAAATGACCCACCATTTTTTGGCTCCACAGTTATTTTACCATCTGCCCAAATCCAATGAGAACTTGCATGGCCATGGCGGGGGCCACTGTTCCTACAAAGAAAGAGAGGGACAGTCTGGAAGGGAGAGAGAAGAAAAGCATCAACTCATAATTGCGGCACATTAGTTCATTGGTTGCTTTCTCAATTGTGCCTTAACGAGGAGCTTCATCTGAGCCACTAACTCCTTTCTCAAGCCAGTGACCTTGGACTCATGCCAGTGACCTTGGACCCATGCCAGTGACCATGTGCATGGGGACCATAGACATGACTCCAACCTTAAGCCAGTGACCTCACAGTCAAACTGATGTGTCTGTGCTCTAGCCAATGACATTGGGGTTTTGAACACTGGTACTCAGCATCTCAGGCTGACCCTCTATTCATTGTGCCACTCCCTGTTCATCTTGGTGACCTTGCTCTTAAACTTTTGAACCTGCACTCAAACCAAATGAACTCATTCTCAGGCCACAGGCCTTAGGAATTCAGACCTGCTACCTCAGCATCCCATTTTGACCCTCTATGCACTACACCACTAGTCATACTGTTTCTGTTTTTGATGTCTGTTTTTAGTACTGCAGTCTCTGACTCCCCTTTATTTTAAAGTAGTCTTTACAGTGCCTTCATCATGCCATGCCCTTGTCTCTCTGTGTCATGCAAAACAAACAGACTTTTAGGAAGAAGCAAAACAGCAGTTCATGTAACATACATTGGTGTCATTTCTGTGTTTTGTTTTGTTTTTGTTTTTTGTATTTTTCTGAAGTTGAAAACAGGGAGGCAGTCAGACTCCTGCATTTGCCTGACCGGGATCCACCCAACATACCCACCAAGGGGCGATGCTCTGCCCATCTGGGGCATTGCTCTGCTGCAACCAGAGCCATTCTAGCACCTGAGGCAGAGGCCATAGAGCCATCCTCAGCGCCCAGGACAACCTTGCTCCAATGGAGCCTTGGCTGTGGGAGGGGAAGAGAGACAGAGAGGAAAGAGAGGGAGAGGGGTGGAGAAGCAGAAGGGCACTTCTCCTGTGTGCCCTGGCCAAGAATCGAACCCGGGACTCCTACACACCAGGCGATGCTCTACCACTGAGCCAACTGGCCAGTGCCTCTGTGTTTCTTTATAAGAAACTGGAAATTGGGAATTCTTTTTATCATAGACCATTTTTGTGCTTGGATATTTCAACAGATATTGTCTATTATGGAAGTAAGTTTCTATTCCTCTCTGATGAGATTTTTTATCATTGGTTCCTTTCTTGGTCTTGCTTTGAACTCTTAACCTGCCTTTGGAGTACTGAGTACTTAAAATGTAATTTTGTCGATAACTGCTGGTTTGTCCATTTATTCTGTGTCCAAACTGAAAATTTCTTTTGTATCTTTCAGCTATGCCATCTGAAGACAACCAGACCTTGTTACAGGAGCCAGGTATAGAAGATTTGTTCTCTAAAATGATACTGGTAAGGTATGGAAGGTGTGGTTTTCATAATGTACACTTAAAGCCTTGGAATTTTAGGAAGAGTGATGAGGAGAAAGGATGTTAACATGGAGAGAACTAACCCAGGGAAATTATTTTTTTGTTGTTATTTTTTTTTTTTTTTGCATTTTTTTCTGAAGCTGGAAACAGGGAGAGACAGTCAGACAGACTCCCGCATGCGCCCGACCGGGATCCACCCGGCACGCCCACCAGGGGGCGACGCTCTGCCCATCCTGGGCGTCGCCATGTTGCGACCCTCCTGGGTGTCGCCATGTTGCAACCAGAGCCACTCTAGCGCCTGGGGCAGAGGCCACAGAGCCATCCCCAGCGCCCGGGCCATCTTTGCTCCAATGGAGCCTCGGCTGCGGGAGGGGAAGAGAGAGACAGAGAGGAAGGCACAGCGGAGGGGTGGAGAAGCAAATGGGCGCTTCTCCTATGTGCCCTGGCCGGGAATCGAACCCGGGTCCTCCGCACGCTAGGCCGACGCTCTACCGCTGAGCCAACCGGCCAGGGCTGTTGTTATTATTTATTTAGAAAGAATTGGGGAGAGATAGACTGTGAGAGACAGAAATGTTGATCTTTTCTTGTATGTGCCTTGACCAGGAATTCAGCCTACAATCTTTTTATACTGGGATGACAGTAAAACCAATGGTGGGTTTTGGCCATGGTGGGGCAGTTATTATTTTTAATATTTGAAATGTTTATTCAACTCTGGCCTGTTAACCACTCAGTTGGTTAAGAGTGTCATACTGAAACAACAAGTTTGTGGATTTCATCCCTGGTAAGGGCACAAAGGAAAAACAGCCAGTATGCGGACAACAGGGTTTAACAACAAAGGAATGCTTCTTTTCTTCTCCTCTCCTTTCCCTGCCTCTCTCTGTCTCTCTGAAAATGAAAACAGTACTAAGTCCATCCTGGAAGGCTCAGTTGTTTGGAGAGTCATCTTGGAGAACAGACATTGCTGGTTTGATTCCCTAGTCAAGCTCATATAGGAGCTAATCAATGTTCCTTTCTCTGTCTCCCTGCCTCTCTCAAAAGAGAAAAAGAAAACTTAATGCATTGATTTTAGTGAAAAAAAAATGGAAAAGAGATGGAGAGGGAAATAAACATCAATCTACTACAGTATATGCCCTGACTGGGAATATAGCCAGCAACCTCTGTGCTTTGGGATGATGCTCTAACCAACTAAGCTATCTAGCCAGGGAAGAAAAATTATCTGCTTCTCCACCCCTCCCCTGTCTATCTTTCTTTCTGTGTCTCTCTCTTCCCCTTTCACAGCCATGGCTGAGTTGGTTGACTGAGTATACCTCGGGCACTTAGGATGGCTCCATGGTTTCTCATCTCGGTGCTAAAAAAAACAGCTTCATTGCCGAACAGTGGAGCAATGGCCCCAGATGGACAGAGCATCAGCTCCTGGTTGGCTTACCAGATGGATCCTGGTCGAGGAGCATGTGGAAATATGTCCCTCTGCCTCCCATCCTTGCACTAAAATAAAAAAGCAAACAAACAATTTAAAAACATATTTCTGAAAAGGAAATCTCGAAAAGATTAAACTTCTGTAATCTTTGGAATAAATAATCATATGATTGGTTTTAAATGTATGGTGAGATTGAACCTTCAATCCATGATTTCTGACATTTATAAATTTCACATGTAAAATTTAATGTGGTCAATTTATCAATGCCTTTAAAAAGGAATCCTTATTCTTCTTCCAAGAAGTGAGGTTTCTTTTCATTTCAAAGTCTGTAATTTTCATAAACATTTGAGCAAATTTTATACAAAATGGTTCAATAAGTATCATAGAGTAGTTATTTGGGAATAAGTGTACATGCTAAATGACACTATACCTGTCACTAAAGACCTTTCTATTTTTAATGATTACCAGAGTATACTTAATAAAGACAGAGTTATCGATGCAATTAACACTGGAAAAACTTTAAACAAAAATCAATTTGTAATCAAAATAAGAAAACTTCATTTCCAGAGAACCACTATGAACATGGAAAAGTGTTTGACCAGATGCCATATTCTAATATTTATCAGGATATTCAAGTACAGATAACAAACAAAGTAAAAATGTCAAATCTTTTAAGCAATCTTCAGATCATACTGAAGATGAGAATATTCATGCTGTGGAGGTAGCTTACACTTGTAATTTATGTCTGAGAGCTTTCAGTGAAATATTTAATGTAAAAAGACTTAAGAAATCCATACTGATGGAAAACTTTATGAATACAAAGTATGTGGTAAAGCATTTAATGGGCATTCGTATCTTACTTTACAAGAGAAAAATATTCACACTTCAGTGAGACCTTACAAATGCAGTTAATGTGGTAAAGCCTTTAGCCATTCCTCAACTCTTATTAACCATCAGAAAGTTTGTACTGGAGAGAGGTCTCAAAATGCTTAGAATGTGGCAAAACCTTCAGGTGGAACTTTGATGCTTGCTGTGCATCAAAAATTCACACGGCAGAGAAAGCATATCAATGTAGAGAATGTAGAAAAGCCTTTAGACAATCCTCAGCTCTTACTGTACATCAAAAAAGTCACACGGGGCCCTGGCCAGTTGGCTCAGTGGTAGAGCGTCAGCCTGGCGTGCAGAAGTCCCGGATTCGATTCCCGTCCAGGGCACACAGGAGAAGCACCCATCTGCTTCTCCACCCCTCCCCCTCTCCTTCCTCTCTGTCTCTCTCTTCCCCTCCTGCAGCCAAGGCTCCATGGGAGCAAAGATGGCCCGGGCGCTGGGGATGGCTCCTTGGCCTCTGCCCCAGGCACTAGAGTGGCTCTGGTCGCAACAGAGTGACACCCCGGAGGGGCAGAGCATCGCCCCCTGGTGGATGTGCCAGGTGGATCCCAGTCGGGCACATGCGGGAGTCTGTCTGACTGTCTCTCCCCATTTCCAGCTTCAGAAAAATACAAAAAAAAAAGTCACATGGGAGAGAAATCATACAAATGTAGAGAATATGGCAAGACCTTTAGCCATTCTTCAACTCTCATTAACCATAAGAGAATTCATACCAGAGAGGGGTCTCATAAATGTTTAGAATGTGGATAAACCTTTATGTGGGACTTACAGCTTACTGTACATCAAAGCAGTCACATGGGAGAGAAACCATATAAATGTAGAGAATGTGGGAAAGCCTAGACAGTCCTCAACTCTTTCTGAACATCAGAGAATTTACACAGGAGAGAGGACTCATAAATGTTTAGAATGTGGAAAACCTTTATCTGGAACTTACAGCTTACTGCACATCAAAGGAGTCACATGGGAGAGAAACCATACATATGCAGGCAATGCAGCAAAGCCTTTATTCCTCAGCCATTACTGTACATCATAGCATTCACACGGGAGACTGTAAGGTACTTTTCCCTGCCGAGAAGGAAGGAAGAGGTCTTGGAGCCACAAAGTGTGGAATAGCAAAAGGTTTTATTGAGTACAGAGCGCACATCCCACCCAGCAAGGTTCCCTGGCCCCAAGGAAAGATGGAGGAGAGATGGAGGTCAGGGAAGTTGCATGGATTTAACCGCATAGGGAGATATTTAAAGGGTCCCTCTAGGGAAGTGGAGCTACTATGACGTGGTGAAATTTCACTGGCTGGCAGATGATTGCTTCTTTCCAAATGGTTCCTGGGAAGCTTTTTTTAGTGGGCTTGATTGTGGGCAGTCCTAGCCAAAGTTCCAGGGCCTGGGTTCCCCACGTGAGCATCCCCCATTATCCACCAACCTTACATTCTGACCTTTTGTGTTAAATAGAAAAAGGGGTGCCGTTTATTCATCTGGCTACTTCCTGCTGAATAGGGGCATCGTGTGGAGGGGAAGATCAGAAGGTGGTGGCTTGGAGGGGTGTCAGGAGGAACGTCTGTGTGGCTGTGACTGGAGAAACTTCGCAGATGCGGTCCTGTAAGGATTTAAAAAAAGAGGAGTAATAGGGGGATTTGTAGGGTCCAGCCTTTTGGTGAGCTGGAGATGGATGGAGTCCAGTGGTTCCGACTGCCAGTGGTCCTGTAAGGAGGCAAGCTTGAGGCAGAACTGCATGTCAGGAATGGCATAAGAAGGGGAAAGGAAGAGGGTCCCATCCATTCCCATAACCAAGACCTGTGAGGGAACTAGAGGTCCAGAGTGTGATGGCAAAATAGAGAAGGTAGCCCCCGTGTCCACAAGAAATGAGATGGACCTACCCACTTGTAGCAGCATACCCTGGATTCTCCAAGTCCAGGCCGTGTCCTAGGAGTTTGAGGGATGCACCCACCTGGCTGGATTGGCCTTCCCATTCAGGCGGCTTGTCCTCCACATAGAGGCGCTGAGGAAAAACCTGCCAATCGCTCTGCCAGTGACTGAACTGCTTGCAGTCAGGGCAGGGCTCAGTGGGCAGCCTCTGGCAGGGGCCCTGCCGGGACCAGTGGTCCTGCTTGCCACACTTAAAGCAAGCTGCTGGTGGCTCTGCTGGCCTCAGGGTTGCCACAAGACCTGGGGGTTTGGAGCGTTACCTTCTGCTGCATGCGGGCCTGGCAGAACAGCCTTGGTCTGTTTTAGTTGGGACCGTTAAAAACTTTAAATGCCATGTTCACAGGTTCCGGATAGGGGTTTGGGGGATTGGGAATAAGAGGAGGGGGGCTCATGCGGAGCCCGGCACCCAGATCCAGCAGGAAAAACGTTGGACAGGGCAGGAACTTCCTGCAAGAAAATTGCAGGTTGGACGTCCTGAAAACCGGTATAAGAGCCAATGCCAGGTTGAGAAAGGCCTGATGGAGGAGGGACTTAAGAACACAGTGAAGAAGTGAGGGGCCCCTGGCCAGCAGGGGTGGAGAAAGAGAAGGTAGTAGATGGAGAATAAGAAACAGGTTTTTGCGAAGGGAGGGGAGGAGGCTCTCAGAGGGAAGAGAGACCCGAGCACAAAAGAGGTCTGCAGAGGGACCAGAGAAAAGTCCCAAGAGAGGGGCACCCCCGCAGGTCAGACAGGAGGGAGAGAGAGTTGGGAGTCCACGGAGAAGGAAAGATCAGGAGTGGAGGTTTTAGGTGAGGTTTCTTGGGCCAGAAAAAGGCCTGTGCGGTGGAACAGGCAGCACAGAGATTAAGGATGGGTGTGCAAATAATTAGAATCCATGTATGTAAGAGATCTCCAATCAGTTCCCAGCTTTTTTGGCGATAGTTAAATTGGTGAGGGTGTTAACACCGAGAGTCCCTTCAGGAGGCTAATTCAGTGAGTTCTGTGGCCTGGACACAGTGGAGAAGAAGAACAGTTTCTTCTTCTTTAGGGAGGGAGATTCCTGTGCCCCCACGGCCACTGTCAGTCCTCGGAGTGGTCAGACTTGAGTATTAGCATCCTAAAAACTCAAGGTCCAGCCACGGATGAAAGTGGATGTGCTTGGGGAGGTCTCCACAAGCACATGCTCACTCGGACAGAAAAGAGTTCCCTGATGTAGCTACGGTTTCAGACAGAGAGTCTTGGAAATAACTGAGAGGAAGGCGGAGGCAGGGGACTTACCGCACCATGCACCGAAGTGGGTGGAAGTCGGAGATCCTGGTTCTTTCTCCTGGTTCTTTCTCAGAGGGGAGGGGAAAGGAGCGGTCTTTGCGGACTTCTAACTCCTTCCGGGTTTTCGGCACCAGAATGTAAGGTATTTTTCCCCGCCGAGAAGGAAGGAAGAGGTCTTGGAGCTGCACTGTGTGGAATAAGTAAAACGTTTTATTGAGTACAGAACGCACACCCCGCCCAGCAAGGTTCCCTGGCCCCGAGGAAAGGAAGATGGAGGTCAGGGAAGTTGCATGGATTAAACCACGTGGGAGATATTTAAAGGGGTCCCTCTAGGGAAGTGGAGCTATGATGTGGTGAAATTTCACTGGCTGGCAGACGATCACTTCTTTCCAAATGGTTCCTAGGAAAGCTTCCTTTGGTGGGCTTGATTGTGGTCGGTCCTAGCCAAAGTTCCCAGGCCTGGGTTCCCCATGTGACCATCCCCCATTATCAACTGACCTTACAGAGACAAACCATACAAATGTAGGGAATGTGGCAAAGCCTTTAGAAGTTCATCGTCTTATTAAACATCAGAGGGTTAATACCGAAGAGAAGCCCTATCAATGTCGAGAGTAGGGCACAGCCTTTAATGGCTCCTCACACCTTACTCGACATCAGAAGACTCGTACTGGAGACAAGCCTTACAAACAAACAGAATGTGGCAAGGCCTTGGCCAGTCCTGAAACATCACTCATCATCACTCATCATACTGGACAGAAATCTTACATTTGTAGGAAGTGTTTTAAGGTTATTATT
Organism: Saccopteryx bilineata; assembly: GCF_036850765.1. Classification (NCBI taxonomy): domain Eukaryota; kingdom Metazoa; phylum Chordata; class Mammalia; order Chiroptera; family Emballonuridae; genus Saccopteryx; species Saccopteryx bilineata. Next base: position 1,681,324 of record NW_027095442.1, read on the forward strand.
TGGCAGGGAATATTAATAAACATTCAACAATTTATTGTCAAGAGAAGGCTTACAAATATGAAGGTTGTGGAAAACCTGAAATGACTGCTTTCACCTTCCTAAACAAGGGAATACATACCAGAAAGGCACCTTGCACATGTAAAGTATGTGGCAAAGCCTTTCTTCTGTGCTGAAAACTTGCTGAATATTGCAGAATTCATGACAGACAGAAACAATAAAAATGTCAGGAATTTGGAAAAACATTTAACCTTTGTTCACACCTCTTTGAGCATCAGAGAATTAAGCCTTAAAATGCAATTTATGTTCCAAAGTTTTTGTTCTGATTTATATCTTTCTCAACATCTGCTGGAACTGGATAGAAGAATAACAGACTTTAAGAACATTGGAAAGCTTTACAGGGTATGCAAGCCTTACTTGAGACCCCTGTGAGCAATTTCTCCCACCTCAGGGCTGTCACCATGTTTCACCCTTAGCTATGTTCTTTGTGTAACTTACCAAATCCTTGCTTTTTCTCTTTTTTTGGTTCATTTTTAACAATCTAAAGTTAACTTAAGAACGCTGAGGAGTCTGCAGATAGATCCTACTAAAGGCTTGTGCTCTGGGTCCTGCTTCTCTCTTCCAGCATTCTGCGTGGCCTCCAGGAGTAGACTACAAGCATGCTGTGCTGTTTCTCCAGGGCTTGTGAAGTATCCATGTGTTTCTTTTTATCTTCCTTGTGCTCTGTTCTGTAACTGCTGCTCACCCTCCAGTATCACAGTGCTCTGCTTCACAAATTCTGGTATTTGAAAACAATCCACTCTACTGTAATTAGGAAGTTCTTTTTTTTTTTCATTTTTCTGAAGCTGGAAACGGGGAGGCAGTCAGACAGACTCCCACGTGCACCCAACCAGGATCCACCCGGCATGCCTACCAGAGGGTGATGCTTTGCCCCTCTGGGGCATTGCTCTGTCACATCCAGAGCCACTCTAGTGCCTGAGGCAGAGGCCTCAGAGCCATCTTTGCTCCCATGGAGCCTTGGCTGTGGGAGGGGAAGAGAGAGACAGAGAGGAAGGAGAGGAGGAGGGGTGGAGAAGCAGATAAGCGCTTCTCCTGTGTGCCTTGGCTGGGAATCGAACCCGGGACTAGGAAGTTCTTTTAAACTGTAGAGTCTATGTGTATTATTTCATATATCTTTTTCTTTCTGAGTCAACATAAACAAATTTACATGGTTTGATACACAAAAATGTATTACGTGCATTAGTAACCTGAAGATCTAATATAGAGACTGAGAAATAAAGAAAGGTGTATGCATGTCTTCATAAGGGTAGGGAACTAATGTATCAACATAGGTAATTCAACAAAGCTAATAAGTTACTTGCCAAATAGAAATGTCACAAACCTCTAATGTGAATGATTTTCTGTACATTGCATTTCTGTACATTTAACTTCTCCCCCAAACTCATGACTCTTGGTTATAGAGAGTCATTATGCAGTTATGTCTTTTACTTTAGTAAAAAACCTACTATAGCTTTTGTTATTTCTATGGTTATTGAATGTTACTTATATGACCTGCTTAGAGACATTAAGAATGGCTTCTTTGGAATGTAGTGGCATAGAGAAACTAACTGGAAAATGCAGGTAATTTCACAGAGATCACATGAAGTTTCTTCTTGTTCGGTATATCCCTTTATTCCATTGGAGAATAGCAGCATTATATCAAGGTTTTAAAATTATTCTCAGCCCTGGATGGTTGCCTCAGTGGTAGAATGTCGACCCGGCATGTGAATGTCCTGGGTTTGATTAGAAGTCAGGACAGAAAGGAGCAGCACCCATCTGCTTCTCCAGCACTCTGCCTCTTGTTTCTCTCTTTCTCACTCTCTCTTCCTGCAGCCATGACTCAATTAGAGTGAGTTGGTTCCGGGTGCTGAGGCTGACTCCCTGGCCTCTGCTTCAGGTGGTAAAAAATGGCTCTGGTGGCAAGGGAGCAGGGGACCCCATCAGGCATCGAGCAGAGCATCACCCCCTAATGGGCTTGTCAGGTGGGTCCCAGTTGGGGAACATGCCAGAGTCTGTCTCTACCTCCACTCCTCACACTAAATTAAAAGTTTCTCACTTTTTGTTAGTGATGTTATCCAAGTCAGTTCCTTGTCTCTGCCAATGTGATCATCTGAATACAAGGTGATGTCCTGTCACTGTGTTCTTTTGACATTGCATGAAGTGAGCACACACAGGACAGCACTGTCACGCTAATAGATGGTTTGTAGTAGAGACCTGACTCCCAGTAGCAGTGAGGCTGTTGGACCAGGTGGAGATGACGAACACCCAAGTTGCCGAGTTGACATGAACACCACATGTGCAGACTGGAGACAGGACATCTGTTCCTATGCTGCACAACTGGCTTAACTCAGGAAAACAAAGTTTGTGTTATCCCTTCCTGGACAGCTCGGTTGGTTAGAACTTTGTGCCAAAGCTGAGAGGTTGTAGGTTTAATGCCTGTTCAGGGCACATGCAGTAACAGATAAATGTACCTGACTGTCTCTTTTTCTCTCTAAAATGAATCAAAAATTATTGTAAGGTTTGTTTTCCATTTCCTGTTATTTAATTTTTATTCTCAGCTACAGACATCACAGCTATTTCCTTTGAGGTTGTATTGGAACAGCATCTCACTTGTTTCCCTCTCCCTCTTTAGCTATCCAAGGCCTGTGGCTTTTGATTTGAAATCCTTCTACATGAACATTTTACATTATGTATTTCCAAAAGTATGAAGCCCCCAACTCATGTTTAGATGCATTCACCTGTTGTTTTTAATGCGAACATGGATTTTTGTTAAATAACAAAATGGCCTTTGTGTATTTGGAAATGAAAATTATCTTCCTGGTATCAATTTGCAGTACAGTCGTAAATTTTTCAATGTTATATTACTGCCTTCTGCATTACTTAAGTGTAATGAAGACAAGGTTAACAGGTTGGATTCTCAGTTATAAATGTAGTCAACTGTTGGTCCTTCTTCCTAAAGCAGAATCTGGAGATCATGGAAGTTTTGGGGTTTAAACATTTTCCCTTCCTTTCCTACGAGGAAAGTGAGATGCAAAGCATCAAGTAGTTGCATCACTTTAGTTGTTTATTGATTGCTTCTCAAATGTCCCTTGGACCAAAGGGCTGAAGCTGAGCCAGTGTCCTCTTGCTTTAGGCAGTAACTTTGGGGTCATGTTTATGATCCTGTGCTTCAGCCAGCGACCATGAGGTTTCATATTAGGGAACTAACCAACTCCTATCATCCCTTCCCCCTAAATATTTTTATGACTCTAACCAGCAGGAAATACCTACAGAAGAAGAGACCTTAACCCCTTTTCCTTAAACAACAAATGGCTGGAATGTTAGGTTCAGGTTCAGGGCCCCTACCAAAAGCCTCAACTAGCCGGGTTGAGCTCTGGGTGGCTCAGCATCAGGGCAGTTCTCCTAACTCTCCAACTGAACAATCCTGATAGATATCTTACCTCTGCCGAACCCTAGGACATCCTGACTGTTACTCATCCTCCACCACTTATCTGAACATTCTTAGTCAGCACCATCCTACCTCCCTCATTGGTTAAACCACCATGGTGGTTTAAGAGAAGTTTTCCCTTGCAGTGAGAATTACACCCAAACTCAGTCTTGTATAGGATGTGGCTTATAATCCTTTCGCTGCTGATGCCAGTAATGCAGTAGTTTCCAAAGTGTGTGCCAGGGTACAATGGTGCATCCTAGATTTCCAGGTGTGCCCTATGGTATTCCAGAGAAATATGTACCTGTTAGGGACCAGAAAACCACCAGGGTTCTTCAAGTTTTGGAGAGGTGTGGGGAGTTGGCTGGTAAGCTGACAGTCTGCCCAGGCCCCCACTTCACTTGCCTGATTAGGTTGCAAAAGGCTGTTAAGCTGTGATGCTGGCTTGTTTACACTAACCCCCCATGTTCCCTGGAAAGTCTAACGCAAGTTTCTTCTATCCTTTGTTTGGTGTAAAGTTAAGATGATATGTATGGTGGGTGTTTTCTGCACTCAACACAATTAAGAGTAAAAAGAGGGAAATTCTTCAATGCATTGATGAGGAAATCAGAGTTTGCCTTTCAAATATATGCTCAAACATTGAAGAAATTGCTAGGACACATCAGGCTCATGTTTCTCATAAACACAATAATGAAAAAACTTAACACATTTGTGCCGGGACCTACCAAATTTACTAAACCTAACTAAGAATTTAACTAAGAATTTAACTTTTGTCTTTTTTTATTTTTTAAACCCTCTTTTTAAAGAATTCTAAAAAGCATAACTCAAAAAATGTAACGAAAATATTTTTTAATCTCAGAATAAATTCAATTTTGTCATATTTATTTTAATTACCATAAAACATGCTTAGATTTTATATATTTTTTCTTTAATATTTGACTTAATTATTATAATATATTTCTCAGAAATTTATATATAGTATGCCTACAATTATTTGTAGGATTTTAAATGCACCCCGACTTCAAAAAGTTTGAGAACCGCTGCACTAATGTCTCAGCCCATCTCTTCACAGATGCATAAATAAATTTCTTATAAAACTCACCAGGTCTTGTGAGTCCCTTTTTTGTGACCTATGTGTCCACTATGCCTGACCAGTTAATGCATAGTGGACAGAGCATCAACATGGGATGCTGAAGACTCAGGTTCGAAACCCCGAGGTTGCCAGCTTGAGCATGAGTTCACCAGATTGGGCATGGGATGATAGACTTGACCCCATGGTCTCTGGCTTGAGCCCAAAGGTTGCTGGCTTGAAGTCCAAGGTCACTGGCTTAAAACCAAAGTTGCTAACTTAAGCTAGGGACCACTGGCTTAGATAGAGCCCCCTGATAAAGGCACATTTGAGTAAGCAGTCAGTAAACAACAAGGAGTTGATGCTTCTTATTTCATCTGCTATCTCTCTCTGTCTCTGTTTCTCCCTCTTATTCTCTCTTTCACTTAAAACAAAATTTTTGATAGTGGTAAATATTGTGTGTTCTGTGTCCTAAAGAATGTCTCATCTATCTTTTTTTATATTAAAGGGTTTATTTCACTAACTCAAACTAGTTCCTGTGTTTATAAAATCTTTGAAATCATCAATAAGTTTGAAGTCCTTCCCTCCCTCCCTCCCTCCCTCCCTCCCTGCCTTCCTCCTTCCCTCCCTTCTTTCCTTCTTTCCTTTGTTTCCTTTCTTCATTTTTTTTTTGATAGAGAGGCAGTGAGAGATAGAAACATCGAACTGCTGCCCCTCTATGTTCCCTCACTAGGGAGTCAAAACAACCATTTTAACACTCTAAAATGATGCTCCAGAGCTATCAGACCAGGGCTTAATTTTTGTTGATTTTTAGAGAGACACAGGAAGCAAGGGTGAAAGAGGGGAAGGAAAAGAAAAATGTTTGTTGTTGCATTCAGTCATGTATTTTTTTTTTTTTTGGTTGCTGCTAACCAGGGATTGAACCTGCAACCTTGTTGTTTCAGGATGATGCTTTTATCTGAGTGAGCTAACTGGCTAGGGCCAATTTTGTAATCTTTCATGATCTAAATATTTGCAACTTTTATAATGGAAGCATCATCATACAAGTAACCCAGCACGGGAGATGTTACCTGTTCCCGTGAGGAAGGTTACAGGGAACTTAGCTCCGGGCCACCACCCTCAATGTGGTAAATCCTGAAGAGGGCTAGTTCTGTAAATGCCTTCCTTCCCTCTGGCCCTCTGTCTGCCCGTGAGGGGCCCCCTAAGCAGTGGCACACCTGCCTCTGGCCTGCTCCTCACTCCCACCCCAGGGCAGGAAGACCTCTCCCAGGGGGTTAACCAGGGAAAGGGGCAGGAGAGGGCAGTCCCTGCATTTCTTTCTCCTTGCTCTGTTCAGACACAGGAAGAACATGCTTTGAGCCCCCTGTGAAGTAGGATTATAAGCAGCCTGGCAGTGGTCCAGCTGGGAAAGACTGCCTGACTGTGGCACACCCATGAGCAAGCTCATTGGGCTCTGATACCCAAACCATGTTTCCATTGTCAATTTTATCCATGGTACGGGTGATATATATTTACTTCTAATGGCCTGACTCATGAGACCAAAGCCATTAGCCTTTGTGCTGATTTTAAACAGAACCTTCTAGAACCCCCACCCTCACCGCCAACCCCACCATGGGTGGACATAGCCCAATAGACACTTGGCTTTATAAGAGGATGTCACCTTTGTGGGAAAGAAGAGTTGCCACTTTCCCCAAGACAGGGCTCAGCATGATGAAGGAAATAAGTACTGCTCCCTGGACTAGGTGCAGAGCCCCACCCACACAGTTCTACATAGGAGCACTCCTGGAATCAGGGATATAATTCACTGCCCCTTCAAAACCCTAACAGTGCTAACTTTCCTTTATAATAATATCAATATGGCCTGGTCGATTGGCTCAGTTGATGGAGTGTAGGCCTGGTATGCAGAAACTCCGGGTTCCATCCTGGTCAGGGCACATAGGAGAAGTGACCATCTGCTTCTCTTCTCCTCCCTCTCCCTCTTCTCTCTCTCTCTCCCACTCTCACAGCCAATAGCTCCATTGGTTCAAGCATTGGCCCCCAGTGCTGAGGATAGCTCGGTTGATTTAAGCATCAGTCTCAGATGGAGGTTGCTGGGTGGATCCCAGTCAGGGCACATGCGGGAATCTCTCTCTCTATCTCCCCTCCTCTCATGCAATAAATAAATAAATAAGAAATATATAACAATATTGATATTAATAAAGAATTGTATCTAGAAGGTGTCACAGGCTGAAACCAACCAGGCAGGCCTTTGCTGCTACATATAAATTCCTAAAATAACGAAGTTTTATTTTTAGTAAATTCTAGTTACTAATATTATCAAAATATATTTAAATAGGTTACACAAAATTGCAGGTTCCAAGAGAAAGCTGGAGGCACTAGGTATGGACTGGGGGCATTCCAACCCTGTCACCAAGGGTCCTGGCCCCTGGGGACCACCTGGCTCGGGGCTCACCTCCTCAGGTCTCCTGTCTTTGTACCATGTCACTGATCTGCAGGGAAAGCTGGGGGCTCCATTCCCCTGGAAGTTGTATATTGCTGAGAAATGGAAAACTGAAACAACCTGGTAAGGCTTCTAGATACTGAGACTCTCTGTCCCTTCCTGCCCTCCCTGCTTTTGGTTTATCTGATACCTATGAAGCCTGCATGGTCTAAATAAAACCAACTCACTGGCCCTGGCCAGTTGGCTCAGCGGTAGAGCGTCAGCCTGGCATGCGGGGGACCCGGGTTCAATTCCCAGCCAGGGCACATAGGAGAAGCGCCCATTTGCTTCTCCACCCCCACCCCATCTCTCTCTTCCCCTCTCGCAGCTGAGGCTCCATTGGAGCAAAGATGGCCCGGGCACTGGGGATGGCTCCTTGGCCTCTGCCCCGGGCGCTAGAGTGGCTCTGGTCGTGGCAGAGCAATGCCCCAGAGGGGCAGAGCATCGCCCCCTGGTGGGCAGAACATCGCCCCTGGTGGGCGTGCTACAGCAGTCAATTCTGGCCCATCCTGACTCCCAAAGGCCTCCTCTCATTACCCATACCTGACCTCTCCCTAGCACAGCCCCTGCACCCCAGCCTGAGTGACAAGGGGTGTGTCTGTATCACTGACTGTGGCTTGACCTCTACAGTAAGCCAGGCATGTGCTCAGCACATCTTCTCATCTGGTCCTCACAGCAACCTCATGAGGTCTAAACTGTGATTGCATTTTACAGATGAGGAAACAGGCTGTGAAAGGCCAAACGATTCAGGCACCATCTTTGGGCTAGGAAATGACAGGAAAATCAGTATCTAACATCCATATTCTCAACCACTGTGATGGGCTTCTTGCTGCTTCCCAATTACTCCATCCTCATGATGATAGCCTAAAATGCCCGTATCTCCACTACTCAGAGTTTCACACACATAATAATGAAAAGAGAGCTATGTTCACTGTACTAATATCAAACAAAATAGATTCTAAGTATAAAAATTATGACAAGAGATAAATAAGGATATTATATGCTGACAAAAAAGCCAATATGCCGAGAACATATAGCTATTATAAACATATACATACTTAATAACAGAACACTAAAATATGTGAAACAAACTTTGACATGACAAGAAAGAGACAGTCCTACCATAATTATTGAAGACCTCAACACTGCATTACCAATAATGGATACAACAACTAGGCATAAAAATTAATAAGGAGAGGTCTTGATCAATACTATAAATAAGCAGACCTAATTGACATGTACAGAACACTCCATCATAGAATCACAGAATACACATTCTTCTCAAGTGCACACAAGGGACACTCTTCATAGCAGATCATCTGTTAGGCCACAAAACAAGCCTTCAGAAATTTTAAAAAGCATGAAATCATACAAAGCATCTTTTCCAACCACTTAAGAATAGAGCTAGAAATAAGAACTAGCAAAAAGAACTGGAAGATTCACAACTATTTGAAAATTAAACAACATACTTTTAACAACCAATGTGTCAAAGAAGAAATCACAAGGAAAATTTGAGAACAGAAAACTCGTGGATTCAGTGAAAGTAGTGATCACATCAGTGAAGAGGCCTTGGAGAAGGAACTTGATCAGGACCTTCCTCAAACACAATCAATAATTATTTATAATGTCACTTCACTGTGTCACAGGAAAGCATATTCCAATAGTCCTTTCATATTGTCCTCACAATTTCTGTGAGGGAGGTACTGTCCCCATTTTTCAGGTGAGGAAACTGAGGTTCAGAGGGTTTGAGTGGTTTATTCAAGATCCCCCTTGACCTGCCTCGTGGTAAATCACAGAGTGAGGACTCAATCACCCTCCACCCCTATCCTTGTTCATTCTCTGCACCCATCACCTTCCCACAGGATGTGGATGACAGGTGTTCAAGAGTTCAACAGATCCTGCTTCCTGCTTCAGTCCTTCTAGTCTCTGAACTGCATTCTGGAGGGAAAAGGAGAAAACCTGCAGGCCATTCAGTGAAAGACCTATACAAATCATCTCTTTCACCAAGGGACCAACTAGCCCTGTGGCATTCAGGTGGATGGGAAGTCTCAGTCCTGAGAGGCTGGAGCTGGCAAATTAAGAGCCAGTGTCTCTGGAGTCAGACAGCTGTGACACTTGAGCCCATTTCTGCTCTTTTCCAGCTCTGGCCTCATGCCCATGGCACAGTGTGTGATTGTGCAGGCTTTGTCTTGCATGAGGCCACCCAGCCAAGACAGCTGTGGAGATTAACCTGCTTGCCCAGTCCTGTGCCTACCCAGGTACTTTGTCCACCAGGGGAGGGGTGTCATTTCATAATTCACATAAAGACACTGTAGGGGCCAGTGGCAGCCTGCTTAAGTAGCTTCTTTACCTCCCTGGGCCTCAGTTTCCCTAACTGTAGACTGGAAGGGATGGCAGTCCCTACTTTATGAGGTTCCCAGTGCACTCAGCTGAGATTAAAACACAGCGAGGGCCTGACTATGTCTGGTCATACTAAGAGCTCCATACATGGTCATCAGTTCTCCTTCTATCAGCATGCTGAACCCTCTGAAAACTATCCATTCAGGCCTCTTTCGAAATGTCTCCTTTAAGTCTGCTGTCCTGCAGTTTGCAGCCAAAGGCACTGTGGGTCAACACAATAAAACTGATCCTTTATCCAAAAAAGAGCCTTGGCCGGGCCCTCAGGGGACTCAGAGTTCTCTTCTCTTGCATAAACATGGCCTGTGTCTTCAATCCCTCCACACCTGGCCTGGTTTCAAATCCTGTCCCCACAGAGGCTGCTGGCCATTGACAGGCTCCAGATTGCTGATGCCCTGACTTGACAGGCTCTCCACTCCCTGCTCCCTCCAGCCACAGAGGTCCGGCTGGGGACTGAGGACTTGCCCGCCGCAGAGCCGGAAGGGGCTGCAGAGACAGTGAGGTTCCCAGCAGAAGAAAACCATCCACACACAATACATGTTCGCTTCTGGGGCACTAGCACCCTTGGTCTGTCCATCCGATGTTAAGAGGGCGGGGCAGGGCTGCTTTGTGCCCTGTCTCCTCATTGGCTTTCCCTGGGAATCCTCCTCACTCTCTGCCCAGCTCGGTTAGGTGCAAAGGTTCCAATCAATCAGCTTGAGAAGATGCCTTGAACAGGTCTTGAATTTTGGTCTGTATTCATTCCAAGGACTCATATCTTATGGAAAGAAAAGTAACCAATGCCTCCATGTAACTTATAAATGTACTTCTCCTTAACTATGGGCCTCAGTTCTCAATGCTCCATTTGGGCAAAAGTGGACATTACTGACAAAGGAAGTGGCTTTGCATACCAGTCCCCAGTTCTGGTAAGTTGTCTAAATGACTAACAGGAAACTTTGAACCAGAATGCCATCCTTGGCTGCAGTTTCATTGCTTATCTATGAGCCTCATTTGAGTTCCTTATGACCAGTGTAAGAACAGGTCACCTTCTTCCCTGTCCCTGCTTGTCTGGCTGCTCTCAACTGCTGAGAAACACACATTTATACTTTACCAATGCATAAAAAAATATATGAAATAAAAGAAAAAAGTTATTGTTACCTTGGAGACAGATGAGTGAGGCTAACAGAGGTGAATGGAAGAGGAGGAGGGAAGGAGGAAGGGATGCAGGCACTGTAGACATGTAAACTAAAACTGCACTTTCTTAACACTAAATGTACACTAAAACTGCATTTTCTTTATTTTAAACAAAACTAAAACTACACTTTCTTTACTGAAAATGAAATCACAAAAACTTAATTGTAAAAGAAAATGCAGTTTCTTAACTTTAAACTTAACCGAAGCTTAACATTATATATTTTTCATTTAATCATCCCCTGTTTTTGCCTTTTTGGCTGCACTTTTAGAACTTTCACTTGAAGGACTTTTGAATAAAAATCTATCCAAAGAGGTTTGCTTTTGCCTGCCTTTTAAAATGTTACAGAAATGAGACAAACAAGTGTCATTAAAAAGTGCTGAAGCCTGACCAGTTTAAACTTTTTCTGGATGTTTCTTTTTAATGAAACTTGAAAGCTTCTCCCACATTGCCAGCATGTCTTTAATTTCACTTGTAGAAATCACTTTCTCCAACTCTACCTCCTCCTCACTACTAATCTCTTGCAGAAGCTCCGTATGTTGCATCATCTGTAGCTCCATCAACTCCTCAGTTGAGAGTTTCTCCTCATGTTCCTCGATGAGCTCGTTTACATCACCCTCATCTACCTCCAGACTAATCAACTTTCTGAGGGACACAATCTCCTCCAACGCTTCTACCTCGGTCTTGGTTTCTGGTTCGAATCCTTCAAAGTCCCTGTCTGCAACAACATCAGGCCATAACTTTTTCATGCTGAGTTCAAGGTTCTTCTTGTAACCTCTTGCCATGCCAAGTCAATAATGCATAAACATATCACGATGTAGTGATATTTCCAAAACTCTTGAAGGGTTAGATTTGTATTCTCAGTCACCTCAAAGCAGCAGTGGAAAAAGTGCTTTGTGTAAAGCTTTTTAAATTTGGAAATGACCTGCTGATCCATAGGTTGCAAGATTGACGTTGTGTTGGGTGGGAGGTAGAGGACTTTCATGAATTTGAACTCATTGAGAATGTCATCTTCAAGACCAGGTGGGTGGGCTGGAGCATTTTGAAGGATTAGTAATGCTTTCATCAGGAGTTTATTTTCTTGAAGATATTTCTCCACTGCAGGACCAAAGACTAGATTTACTCATTCAATTAAAAACTGCCACGTAACCCATGCCCTAGCATTGGAGCACCACATAACCTGCAGTTTTCCTTTAAGAATCTTGTGAGTCTTAAAGGCTCAAGGATTTTTGGAATGATACACTAGCAGTGGCTTTACTTTACAGTCACCACTAGCATTTGCACACAATGCAAGGGTCAGACGGTCCTTCATGGGTTTATGGCCTGGCAGCTTCTTCTCCTCTGCAGTGATGAAAGTCCTCTCAGGCATTTTTTTCAAAAACAATCCTGTTTTGTCACAGTTGAACACTTGTTGGGGGATGTAGCCTTCCTTTTCAATAAGTGCAGCAAAACATGCGATGTACTCCTCAGCTGCCTTAACATCAGCACTCGCATCTTCACCATGCCTCACCACCGCCTGGATGCCAGATCTCTTCTTGAAATTTTCAAACCAGCTGTGACTTGCCTTAAACGTATCTTCTGCTGCCTCTTTTGAGGTTGATGGTTCTTTCTTCTTCAAGTTGCTGTAAATAATACATGTCTTTCACATGTTAATTCTCCATTACTGTATCTCCTGCCAGCTCTTTCTCTTTCACCCACACCAGCAGAAGCTTCTCCATTTCTTCATGGATATTTGTCCTTAATTGGGACAGAAATATAGTTCCTTTTGCTGGATTTGCACTTCTGGTGGCATCCTTTTGTTTAAGGATGATACAAATTGTAGATGTATTGCCGTTCTACAGCCTTGCCAGTTCAATCACTCGTACACCACGCTCATGTTTTTCTATTATTTCTTGCTTTATTTCTATTGACATCATTCTCTTCTTCTTCTCACCACTATCCTTTACACTCACTTTCTCCGGCTCCATTATAAAAGAAAAAAAGTCACACAAAAAAAGTTAGTAAAAAATGCAAAAATGATGCAAGAATGAATACAGCGCACAAGATTCGACCTGATTCTGCTGGTAACACATGAGAAAGAACGAGAAGCTGGTGTTGTGCTGCTGATACTGGACCTGTGTGCCAATGCGCCAACTAGTGGTAGCTTCCCAAATCATGACTCATATCTCGGAATTTTGCTCGGATCTTGAACAAAAATACAGACCGTGTTGAACGTCATAATAGATACAGCTTGTATATTAAACAACAAATAAATCAGTTCATATATTAAAAATTCATATGTTGGTCTGATAGTATCTCAAGGTACCACTGTATCAGCTTATTTTTATTTTTATTTATTTATTTTTTTTGTATTTTTCTGAAGCTGGAAATGGGGAGAGACAGTCAGACAGACTCCCATGTTGTGGACCGGTAATGGCAAAAAGCCATTATAGATTCAAGGCTTGGCAGGGGGCTTAAGTTCTACCCCCTCCATCTCCATATTTGGCTTTGATGCTCTGTGTTTGCACCCACTCCACTTCCTTCCTTGGGTTGCAGGAAGCAATATACATACCCTTCCTCTGACTCTTTGTTTTCAGATGTTTGTAAAATTCACTAATGTATACTGTTTTTGCCTTGGGAGAGTTCCTGTCTTAGTCTTTGATGTGCAACTTTGTATCAGGGTCCTTGATTTACATAGGTCCATATAATAAAGCGAACTGAGGCTGTGAGGCACTCAGAGGCTGCCAGGCAGTTTGAGGAGTCCTCCCGGTCCCATCGGTTTTGTTCTGACAAAGTGTGTTTCCTTAATTCCGCACCGTTATTTGGAAGCTGCGCAGGTCCGCGGCAAGTGGCGCCCGAACAGACGACTTGAGTACGAGGAAACTAAAACTGAAGGAAGGTGACGGAACTCCCCAAAGTGAAGTGCGCACAGTGAGTAAAGAAAGTTTTTGTCGAAAGTGTAGTTGGGAGTAAAAGAATATGGGACAGATAGGGTCAAAAGTAAGGGACCTTTTTGTAAAAATGTTTCCATATGAAGACAAATCATTGTCTGAAGAGTATCAGGGTAAGCCGGAAACAGAGGGATGTGAATATGAGGATAACTTGAAGTCTGAGGATGACAGGGGGGATGAAAAATCCATGGCTATGGCTGCCTTAGCCGCGGGGCCTCTGCTGCCCTCAGCTCCTTCCTACATTCAACCCTCTGCTCCTCCGTTCCCTTATCGGGCTGATTCCATAGTCTATAGCTCAAAATCTGGGAAATCTCCTCTCCAACAATCTATAGACCAGGCTTGAAATATAGGGGAAACAATAGATGGCTTTGCCTGTTTTCCTATTGTGGAAAGACAAGATGATACAGGGAGACTAGTGCGAGAACATGAACCTGTACCTTTTAAAACTCTGAAAGAGCTTAAACTTGCTTGTGCTCAGTATGGGCCTACTGCCCCTTTTACACTTGGCTTATTAGATACCATTAGTGCAAAGGCTCTTCCCCCAAATGACTGGAAGGCGATTGCTCGTGCTTGTCTCTCTGGGGGTGATTATTTGTTGTGGAAGTCAAACTTTCATGAAAAGGCTATAGAGCTGGATGAGAAAAATCAGCAAGAGGAGGTTGCTGTTACTGTAGATATGTTAACTGTAGAAGGACAGTATGCCCATATGGCAACTCAATTAGAATATCAACCAGCTATTTATGATATAATTAATCAGCTAGCCACACAGGCATGGAAATGCCTGCCTATTCCAGGGACCAAACCAGAAGAATTTGGTAAAATTAGGCAGGGTGCAGACGAGCGATTTCAAGACTTTGTCTCACGGCTAATTCAAGCAGTTGAAAGAATAGTAGGGGATAAAAATGTGGGAAAGGTTTTAATAAAACAACTAGCCTATGAAAATACTAATTCTGCTTGTCAGGCTGCACTTAGGCCTCACCGCAAGAAGGGAGATATAGAGGATTATATTAGAATTTGTGCTGATGTTGGGCCTTCATACATGCAAGGTCTTGCCTTTACCACAGGTAATAAGGCAAGATTTCCAGGACAAAATTTTGATAAAGGACAGAACAAGTGAAGGAAGGAAGGTCAGGGAAGTACTTTTGCCCGTGGAAACTGTTTTCAATGCGGGGGTTCGGGGCATTTTGCTAAAAACTGCCCTGCTTTCCCCGGATATTGGTCTCGGCCTCTCCCTCAAGGACAGCCAGCCCTTAAGGCTCCGGATCTCTGCCCACTTTGTAGACATGGGAAACATTGGAAGAATAAGGGGAGGCCTAAATGTACTACCGCAGGGCAGGGAAACGGACAATGGGGCCCTCCCCGGCCCCATCAAACAATAGGGGCAATGTCAGTGTTTCCTCAGCAAATTCAGATTCCAGTAGGCCAAACATTACCCAACTATCCCAGGCAACAACAGGCAGTACAGGACTGGACCTCAGTCCCACCTCCCAATTCGTATTGACTCCAGAGATGGGACCTCAAGCCATACCCACTGGAATTTTTGGGCCACTTCCCAGTAACACAGTAGGAATCTTGTTAGGCAAAAGTAGTTTAACTATGAGGGAATTCTTTGTTCTTCCTGGAGTGATAGACTCTGATTATACAGGGGAAATTAAAGTAATGGCTCACACTTTGAGGAATATAGGCACTATCTCCCCTGATATGAAAATTGCTCAATTAATCCTTTTACCTCTTTTAAGACAAGGCCAAACCCTGCTAAAGGGACCCCAAGAGAATCAAAGATTTGGCTCCACTGATACTGCCTATTGGATTCAAAAAATAGGTCAGGAACGCCCTGAAATGGAACTAACAATACAAGGGCGTAAATTTAAAGGGCTTTTAGATACTGGGGCTGATGTATCTGTTATTGCAAAGCTACATTGGCCTCCTTCCTGGCCCACTCATGCAGCAGCCACAGAATTACAAGGTATAGGGCAGAGTAAATCCCCTCAACAAAGTTCTAGTTTTTTACAATGGGAAGATAAAGAAGGTCATTCTGGATTTTTTCAGCCTTATGTGCTCCCTGGATTGCCAGTTAATTTGTGGGGTAGAGATGTTTTGAAAAATATGGGGGCATTGCTTGTCAGTCCTAATAGTTTAGTTAGCACTCAAATGCTTGATCAGGGATTTTTGCCCCCTAAGGGTCTAGGGAAAGAACAGCGAGGAATTCTCACCCCCATAGAAGTGGCACCCAATACCATAAGGCATGGATTAGGATATCAAAATTTTGCATAGGGGCCTTGGTAGCTCCTGCTACCCCAATAATGCACTGTGCAGACCCAATTACTTGGAAATCAGATAATCCTGTATGGGTAGACCAATGGCCCCTTTCTCAGGAGAAACTTAGGGCAGCTGCTCAATTGGTACAGGAACAGCTACAGCTTGGGCACATTGAACCATCTAATAGTCCATGGAATACGCCTATATTTGTCATTAAAAAGAAATCAGGAAACTGGAGGCTATTACAAGATTTGAGAGCAATAAATAAGACTATGGAAATTATGGGTCCTCTCCATCTAGGACTTCCTTCTCCTACTGCCATTCCATGGAACTATCACCTTATAGTTGTTGATTTGAAGGATTGCTTTTTTACTATTCCTTTAAGCCCTCATGATTGCAAGCGTTTTGCATTCAGTGTTCCTTCACTTAATTTTCAGGCTCCCATGGAGCGATACCAGTGGAGAGTTTTGCCTCAAGGTATGGCTAATAGTCCTACCTTGTGCCAAAAATATGTTGCTCAAGCCATCTCTCCAGTATGAAGGCAACACCCTAAGGCATACATAATTCATTATATGGATGATATTCTTATTGCTCATCCAGATAAAGACACTGTGTTGACCATTTTGCAACAACTAGAATATTCTCTGAAAAAATCAGGACTTTATATAGCTCCTGAAAAGGTACAGCAATCTTTACCTTTTTCTTATTTAGGACAAATTATTGAGGGACAACAAATTCGCCCACAGAAAATAGAAATCAGGACAGATCATTTGCAAACTTTTCCAGAAACTGTTAGGAGACATTAATTGGCTTAGACCTTCCTTGAAATTAACTACTAGAGAACTGAAGCCACTTTTTGATATTCTTAGAGGCTCAGCTGAACCAGCTTCTCCTCGGCTACTTACACCTGCGGGACAACAAGCTTTAAAGCTTGTAGAAAAGGCCTTGCAGCAAGCACAACTAAAACGCATAAATCCTGAGGAATCAATTGCCCTACTAATATGTCCCTCAAGTTACACTCCAACAGGACTATTGTGGCAAGCTTCAGGTCCTATTGAATGGATTCATTTAGCTGTTACTCCTAAGAAAGTTTTATCTCCATATTTTGATCTTGTTGCCTCCTTGATTATCAAGGGGCATAGGCGACTCTTGCAGCTTATAGGTTTTGAGCCACAGACTATTGTTGTTCCTTTTTCAAAGGATCAACAACAATGGCTCTGGGAAACTTCCACAAAATGGCAAATCGCTTTTGCAAATTTTACAGGCCAAATTGATTCTCACTACCCAGCTGATAAAATAATTCAATTTTCATTAATTACTACCTTTATATTTCCTAAGACAATTGTTAATGAGCCCATTCCTGAAGCACCTACAATTTTTACTGACAGATCCAGCTCAGGAATAGCAGGCTTAATAATCAATGGACAGCTTTATACTGAAACATTCACCTTAAAATCAGCCCAAAGAGTAGAATGACATGCCATTATCATGGCTTTTCAACATTTGCCATACTCCTCCTTTAACCTGTATACAGACAGCAGATATTTACTTATGGTTGTTTCCACTATAGAGACTGCTGTCTTAGGGACAACTGCTGATGAGGAACTATTTCAGCAGTTCCTCCTTCTTCAAAGACTTGTACGTCAACATACAGCTCCGTGTTTTATAGGACATATTCGAGCTCACTCCATGCTCCCTGGAGCTTTAGCGCAAGGGAATGCCCTTGTTGGTCAAGCTACCCAAAAGAAAATTATTGGAGCAACCATGACAGATCAAGCAATTCAGTCTCATACTATCCATCACCAGAACGCTGCAGCCCTGCGTAAACAGTTTCAACTTTCTCGGGAAGCAGCTCGGCAGATTGTTAAATCTTGTCCAAGGTGCCCTATATTACAATCTGTCCCTTCATTTGGAATTAACCCTCGAGGACTCCTACCGGGGCAACTTTGGCAAATGGATGTTACTCATATACCTTCATTTGGCAAACAATCCTTTGTCCACGTTACAGTAGATACTTATTCTGGATTTACAGTAGCCTCTGCCAGAACAGGAGAGGCTGCTAAACATGTTATAGCTCATTGCTTGTATGCATTTTCTATTATTGGACTTCCTAAACTGATTAAAACTGACAATGCTCCTGCATATGTAGGAAAAGCATTTACTACATTTTGTCAGACTTTTGGACTTGACCTAAGGACGGGAATTCCTTACAATCCCCAGGGTCAAGGCATTGTAGAGCGTGCACATCAAACACTTAAAAACCAACTGGAACTTCATCAGGGCCCTGCTTCAATAGTGGAAAGGATGGTCATTTAAGCCAAAGCCTGCCAGGCTTACATGCCTTTGCTGTGAGGAAGAAGGGACACTGGAAGGTAGGCTTCCCCCTCACTCCTCTAAGGGAGGGTTCAGTCTCTTCCAGCCCTGCTCCATCCACCTGTGACCTAACCTTGCCCAGAATACTGGGATTTGCCACTGAAGGCTAAAAGGTGCCCAGGGCCGTCAGCCCCATCTACGACACTGTGGAAGAGCCTGGGGTATTTCTTCCAAGTAGCTGGTAGACTGGTCTCATTTACACAAGGGTCATTTAACTAGGTCTTGCCTGAATATTCAGGTTTTTTATTCTTCCCTCGAAGATCTCTGTTGTGGGTATTGATAGTCCTGTTTTCTGCTGCTTTGATTAAAATACAGTCTTTCTTTTATTCCTCCTGCCTCAATGCCCCACTCATAGTTTAGGCTAGGACCTACTCCTAATTCAGAGCTCCTTTTTTCCTTTTTTGCCAATTTACAAAATTACCTCTGCCACCCAGCTTAGTGTATCCCAAGGTTCTCCTCACCACTCCATGGCTGTAAAGCTCCAGTATAGGACCCCTGGGTTCATCTTTCCAGTTTAAAGAAAACGGAAGCTCCGTCTTCATGCGTGCTGCAGATGGCTTTTCCAGTCTACCTGGGTCATTGCCAGCTGGGAAGCAGCGGTCATTGGGACTTTGATGCTAGCTGCAGAGTGTGGAAGTGTGACAGCAATTCCAGTGCCATGTGGACTTCTCCTGAAAGTGGACTTTTCCTGGACTCCTGCTCCTGTGACAGTTTTTGATGGACTGAACTGGGGTTGGGTTGCATTTGCAGAGATTTGGAATGGTGTTGGTGCCAACTTGGACTTGGTGAACACTTTAAGGACATTACTCTTTTATAGATTCTTATTGTATTATTAGCTTAAAGAGTTTGCTTAAAGGCTTTAATTACTGTGATGTATTAGTATACTTGTTTTGGGTATATGTTAGCATTGGCTATACTAATTTTGTGTTTATTCTGTATTTTCTACATCTGCCTCCAAATTAGAAAATCAGATGAGTGCAAATCTCCGCACACAAATTAAAAAGAAAAGGGGGATATGTTGTGGACCGGTAATGGCAAAAAGCCATTATAGATTCAAGGCTTGGCAGGGGGCTTAAGTTCTACCCCCTCCATCTCCATATTTGGCTTTGATGCTCTGTGTTTGCACCCACTCCACTTCCTTCCTTGGGTTGCAGGAAGCAATATACATACCCTTCCTCTGACTCTTTGTTCTCAGATGTTTGTAAAATTCACTAATGTATACTGTTTTTGCCTTGGGAGAGTTCCTGTCTTAGCCTTTGATGTGCAACTTTGTATCAGGGTCCTTGATTTACATAGGTCCATATAATAAAGCGAACTGAGGCTGTGAGGCACTCAGAGGCTGCCAGGCAGTTTGAGGAGTCCTCCCGGTCCCATCGGTTTTGTTCTGACAAAGTGTGTTTCCTTAATTCCGCACCGTTATTTGGAAGCTGCGCTGGTCCGCGGCACTCCCCCATGCGCCCGACCAGGATCCACCCGGCACACCCACCAGGGGCGATGCTCTGCCAACCAGGGAGCGATGCTCTGCCCCTCTGGGGCGTCACTCTGCCGTGACCAGAGCCACTCTAGCGCCTGGGGCAGAGGCCAAGGAGCCATCCCCAGCGCCCAGGCCATCCTTGCTCCAATGGAGCCTTGGCTGCGGGAGGGGAAGAGAGAGACAGAGAGGAAGGTGGGGGGGGTGGAGAAGCAAATGGGCGCTTCTCCTATATGCCCTGGCCAGGAATCAAACCCGGGTTCCCCGCACGCCAGGCCAATGCTCTACCGCTGAGCCAACCGGCCAGTGCCTGTATCAGCTTATTTTTAATCCTCACAGTAACCCTCCAAGGTATTACTCTCGATGTAACATGTGAGAAAGTCAGAGACTAAGTGGTAGGAAGTGGATTCAAACCCAGATTTGTGTTTAAAGCCTTTGCTTCCCTGACTAGACCATTGCTGATGTCACAACTTGTGTGTGTATGTATGTATACACACACATATATGCTGGATTTGTTCATGTTCTGTCTTCTCTGGCCTCAGTGAGGATGGAGCCTGGGTCAGCCTTGTTGACCACTGACATTCCAATGCTGAGACCAGTACCTGATCCACAGTGGAAATTCAATCAGTAATTATTGAACTTTTAAATAAATACTTGCTGAACTGAAGGGATATGATCAGAAAGGATATGTTCCTTCTTTTGGCTCTTTCTTAAATTTCTTGAGTTTGTTTCAAGAGATGCTGACCCAGCTGGGCTGCCAACAGTAATTGCAGCCATCAAGTGCCCTGTGACCCTTCAAGATGGGTTCATGCCTCATCTGGGGCCCTGCCATTGGCTGATGTGTTTGAAAATAAAAGCTTCAGTGAACACCAAGTGTAAATAGAGTTTGGGCAAGTAACCATGTAAGAGAAACAAATGAGTAATGGAGAAAAAGAACGTAAAGGCCTGAAGCTCACTTCTCCAGTCCCTGAGTTGGGCTTTGGAGGTTCTCCACTCCAGGGGGAAACAGAAGTGGCTGGCAGGTCCACCTTGGATTCAAGGGCAGCGCGCTGACTGCAATGTACAAGCAGCTTCTCTAGAGTCTCAGGAAAGATGTGGACAGGTTTAGCACCCAGCAACATCCTGGCATTGCCTTAGGTAGGGTGAATGAGATGACGGAACAGAAGCTTCTGGCAGCAAGGCCTGCACTCAGCAGTGGTGCTAGTCCACAGGGACTGAGGTGGGAGAGTCATGGCCAGAGGAAGCTGAGGGGGCGGAGGTGTTCCTCCACTGACCAGAGGACAAAGAAATTCCAGCCCCTGTCGAGCACTTTCTACCAACCAGACACTACTGCAAGGGCTTTACCCAGAGTCATCACCCTTGCCACATTCTTGGGGTGGGTACAATTGTTATGCACTCTTTTTTACAGATGAGGGAACTGAGGTAGTGTAAGCTTAAATGAGTGGCCCAGGTGAGACAGCTAGGACAGAGCCGAGCCAGGATTTCAGCCAGGCAGATTAGCTCCAGAGAATACTCTCTCCACCACTGCACATCCCTGCCCCTCATTAATGGGTTTGTATTTGGCACCTGCTCTCTGCTAGATGCTTATTGGATCTCTATGGGACCCACACAATAACCTCATGGGTAACATATCACTGTGCTCAGTTTTTAGTGGGCCAACGTGATGTTCCCAGCCAACAAGAGGAAAGGAGAGATTCCCAGGAGTTCTCTAAAATAGTGATGCTCAACTAGGGACAATTATGCTCCTCAAGGGAACATCTGTCAGTGTCTAGAGGCATTCTGGTTGTCACATGCTATAGGATGGGGGACTAGAAGAGCTCCTACCTCCAGCTGGTATAGGTCAGAGATCCTGCAGAGCACACAGAACACCTCAAAAGAGAGAATTATCTGGCCCCACATGTCAATAGAGGTAAGGTTGGTAAGTCCTACTCTAAAACCCCATGCTGGGATTCACTACAGCCTTCCATGCTCCTTTAGGCACACACACACACACACACACACACACACACATGCATGTACACACTCTCCTGCATTCACATACTTGCATTTTAGAGGTGAAAGAGAGGCTTTATGATGAACTCAAGGGCTGAGTTCTCTGCCCCCGGTCCTCAGTCCAGGAAGTGTCTGGCACTCTGCTGGACCCTGCAGGTTACAAGGGCGGGATGACAGGGATGGGCCCTGCCTCCTGGATCTTTTGTGAAATCTAGATGAAGAGACAAAATAATTACACAAGAAACAAGAAGCTGTTTTCCAAACAAAGGGCTAAGCTATGGGCCACAGAGGTTGTGGGGCTCTTAGAGGAAAGAGATCAAGAGAGACTTCAGAAAGGAAGTGAGACCTGAGGGGGAGGGTGGGGCAGAGGGAGTCCAGGGGAAGAAGTGAAGTGAGATCCCGACGAGGTGAGTGGGGAGGGAAGAAAACAAGAGTAAGGAGTGGGGGAGAGGAAATTAGCTTGACATGTGCACAGTCCTGGTGAGGGACAGTGGGGCCATCTGAATGGAGTCCCCAGATGAGAACTGTGAGGCTTGTTTCAGTGACCAACTACAGGGCTCCAGGTGTTTGGAGAAGATTTCAAGAACACTCCATATATTGCTACACTGCTCCCATGGGACATAGCCTCCTGACAGAGAACTAGGTATAGGTGTGAGGATATGAGGGCAAGACAGGCAATTCTATCCTTTTGAGCACTGAGACATCAGAATGTAAAAACTCTCCAGTCTCTGTTCCTTCTCCATCCCCCACCTCCTGCCCACTCATCCATCTACTCACTTACCTAAGCTATGTACCCACTCATCCAATCCACCACCCACCCACCATGCATCAATTCATCTATTTATCCATCCACTTACCTATTTATCTACCCATCTTCTCATCCATCCATCCATCTACCCATCATCCATCCAGCATTCAAAGAACAACTACTCAATGAGCACCTGCTCTGTGCTAGGCACTCTGTTCTGGAGAAGAGCAATGACATACGATGGGGGAGATGGCAGGAGCCATAGGAATGAAGCAAGAGGTGCACTGATCCCCGGTTGTGACATGGGGACATTAGTACTAATAATGACAGCGCTCTGTGCTGCCTCAGGCAAAAAGAAGAAATTCCAACTGGACTAGAAGGTTTCTGGGGGCAGAGCCTGTGCCCTTTTCAACTCTGGGCCCCAAGACCCAGCTCAGGACCATCACTTAACATGGGCTTATTGAACTCAATTGATCCAAATAGACTATGAAAATAGTTTTCTTATTCTTGATGGCACCTACCTCCACCCCTGACTCCTTGCCTTCTTTCTCATCCCCATCCAATCCATGCGGAAAACCTCATTTTCTCCACCCACAACACAGGCACCCTAAATCTCTGCACATATCTCCTCTGCTGCACCCCCAGATGTGGGCCACCACCAACTATGGCCTGGTTACTGTGGTAGCTACCTTGCTGGGATCCTTCTTCCACATTTCATTCTCTTCTGCCTAGTCAGTAAAACTGATGGAATAATTCTTGAAAACAAGATAGAACATTCTACAGTTCCACTCACAACCCTAACACATCCCACCCCTTCCATTCAGAGTGAAGAACCAAAGTTGTAACAACGTGTACCAGGCCTTACTAAGTCACACCTCCTCTCGGAGAGTTCGAGTCCTGTTATTCTGCCCTGTGCTTACTCTCCACTGGCCGCACACACTCCCCACACCTCAGAGAGGCTCCCTCCCCTGGACCTTTGCAGTGACTTTGTATTCTGTCTGGACACTCCCTCCTGCCTCCACCAGTGAGGTAAGCAGCAACACCCCAGTTTCCAAGCAAATCCTCAGGGCTCAGCTGGCACCATATTTGCTCTCCTCTTCCACAGCCCAATATGCCAGTCATGATTTCTCAGGCCTGGCATTGTCACCACTTAATTCGGTCCAACAAATGCTTGCTCAGCATCCTCTCTGTTCAGATCCTGTGTTGGATCCTGGGATATGTGTGCAAGTCACAATTTCTATGTAATTCAGGCTCTGACCCAGGGGACCACATGCTGTCAGGGAACTCTGGGAGGCCTGGAGCAATGTCCCAGGAGGGGTCCAGAAAAGCAACCACATTATTAGTCATATCCCCTGCCTCCTCGGCTTCAGTGACTAAAGCTTTAAACAATGTAGGAGCTGATGGTGTCCTGGTGGGGTCAGAAGGGCAAGGGATGACTTTCTCCAAGGAGAACTGAAAACTGAGTAAGGCTTAAGATGTTCACACACACAGCCTGACTGCTTTTCATCTCACACCAGTGAAAGTAACTGGGAAGAGAGGAGAAAGTGCCTCTTCAAAGGGACATTTGTGAGGTCTCTCCCCACCTCCCTCTGGGACTTGTGTCAGCTTTAGGCCTTAAAGGTCACTGAGAACTTATATTCAATATATTGCTGCCTCCCAGGGAGTTGCTGGAGGCATGAAGCCTCAGAGATAGTTTCTGAATTTACTTGCTCACTTGGCAGGATTTTTGTTGTTGTTGTTGTTATAGACAGAGACAGACAGACAGATAGGGATACACAGGAAGGGAGAGAGATGAGGAGCATCAATTCTTTGTTGCAGCACCTTAGTTGTTCATTGATTGCTTTCTCATATGTGCCTTGACCGTAGGCCTTCAACCCAAGCAGTGACTCCTTGCTCAAGCCAGCAACCTTTGGGCTCAAGCCAGTGACCATGGGTCATATCAATGGCCCATGATCAAGCCAGCAACCTCACGCTCAAGCTGGATGAGCCATGCTCAAGTTGGAGACCTCGGAATCTCAAAGCTGGGTCCTCTGTGTCCAGTCTGATGCTCTATCCACTGTGCCACTGCGGGTCAGAGCATTTAACAGCTTTATGTGGAGATCTCACGTTTTAATTTCCCAATCTGTTCATCAGAGAAGTTTAGTGGTGGAAGTTGAATTCAGATCATCAAGTGACCCAGTTACCAGCCAGTAAGAAAGTCAGGTTAGAAAGATTTCTTACCTGATGCCATGACTTAGTGATGAAGCAGTGGGTTGAGCCTGGAGGCCTGTTATGGGTCTTAGACTAATGCCTAATTTAGTTTTGGAGTGAAGAGGGCTATTGTTACCTGCTCTGGGGTCTATTTCCCAGTCTGGCACATGTAGCCACATTCACTATTATATGAACCCAGCAACTTACTAGCTGGTTTATCTTGTGATGCTTAACATTCCTGTGCCTCAATGTTCTCATCTGTAAAATGGGAATGATAATGCCTCAAGCGTTGTAAAAACTAAATAATATAATGTATGTAAAGTACTTAATATATGTAGTGCCTACATATGAGCTCAGTATAATTGTTTTTCTTAGCAGACACTGATAATAGAAATGTAATTTCTTATTATTTTCTCCTTAGCTAGTCTTACAAATATCTTCACTGACTCGCTTTTTGAAATTTTATTTTAGCAGTTTGTGTGGATCAGGGGCTGGACCTACATTCTGAGGGAAGGCTGAGTTAGGAGTGCTCCTGGTTGTATACGTGAAGCAGGACATCCCCCTAGTAGCCAGAACTCATGAGGTGAAGTGCCAACCCCACTACCTTTGCACCACCACAGCCTCCAGAGCTGAAGAGGCAGGCTCAAGAGTAAAGACCAGGGGCAGTCAATTAGTCTGTATGAATGTCCAGCTGTGGCTCCAGATCTAGCCACTCTCTGCACCCTGAGAATTTAGGGATGGAAAAAGGGACAAGGCTGGGTAGCAGGGGCTGAGATTCTAATCCCTTAGGTAGGAGAGGAAAGAATATCAAAAGTTCTCTCTGGAAGCTCAGGAGGAAGAAATTGCCCGTCCTCCCAAACCAAGCCCTGCTAAGAATCACAGCAGGAATCATATGGGACTTAGAAGTGGAAAAGAATCTGTCTTGTGTTTCCTTTTGAAGTACTATTTTGGGTCAAACTTACCTGGAGATGTACCTAAGTTATCCTTAAGAAAACCAGATTTTAATCTCAAACAGAAGAAGGGTTTGCCATGTGATCTTGGCAAGTTACCTGAGCTCTCTAAGCTGTTAAGCTTTTCATAATTTCTAAAATCCTTTCCAGCTCTAGAAAATCTCTTTCCAATCAGAAGGGCCAACCTTATAACATTTACCCACCCACCCCCATTCCTCTGGGAGATGACAAACCTTGAGATAAGTGCTGTAGATGGCAAGAAAGGACTGGCCCCTCCCCCAGTAGGGTGTTCTTGGACATAGTGCTCATCTCATCTTCCCTGCCTTTATCTATCTGTGAAATGGACCTATTTTCCAAAGTGTGATGAAAAAAGTTAGATGATATCCTTCTCCAGGAGCACATGGTGCATTGTATATAAGAAATGCTTTTAGGGTTTCCAGAAGATGGCAACAGTATAGGCCCGTGATGGCAAACCTATGACATGCATGTCAGCACTCACACACATAGCCATTTCTGATGACATGCGGCCACATATCAGAGAAGTATGGGGCTGCATGCTGAGAAGGACATCTTTGGCTCTGCAGGAGCTGAGGATAAAACATTTGCTGTAGTGTAGACACTCTGTGCTGGAGGTCTGTAGGCTAACACAACAGAACTCCAGCACAGAGCGTCTAGTTCTGGGACTTCCAGTTAGGCCGTTGGGGGATCACTGACCTCACTTCCGGCCTGCGGAGCAGGGAGCAGTGGAATGCTGCAGGGACGCCTCTCTGGGGGCCCTGTGATCGCCATTACCAGCAACCACATAACCACAGCAACCATCATCCAATCTACTGTTCTGGGGTGTCGTGGATTTCTAATTGACCATCATTAATGAGATAAGTAAGGGGGAGGCTGGGAGAGGTAAGGGCCTGTGCTATGGGTGCCATTTCCCACCATTAGAAATAGCGGCAGTCATCTTAATTTACATAACATGCAACTTGCAGAATTTTAAGAGAGTAACTGGGCTTAGGTGTTTGTCCACTTGGGGTCAAAGCTTGAGAATCTGGAAAGGTGCTGGTTGGAGAATCAAGAGGAGTGCCACTACGACCAGGAAATTTTGAGTGCCAGGAAATGATTACCAGACACTTTTAGCAGCCTGAAAAATATAGCTGCTTCATTCACAATTTTTTACTCTATATACTTTTGTGAGACCTTATTCTCAGCCTTAAATAATATCAAAACCAACAAAAGAAACAGATTGACAGATGAAGTTAGTAGTGCTTGCTTGGGCTTGAAGTGTATGAATTACCAACCTTCAATTGAAGATTTAGCCAATAAAATTTATCAAAAAAAAGTCACTAAGAGGCAAGTTAGTTAAAGAATTCCCCCTCCCCCTCACTTATCTTAGTTCACAGCACCTCTCACAAGTTAAATAATATCAAACATACAAAAGAAACCGACTGACAGATGAACAAAGAAGTCACTAAGCAGGTAAGGTAAGTAATTAGTTTTTGGTTTATTAAATACAGTTATATATTACAATTATACATTTTTGTTATTTAAACTATAAATATCATGAAATTATGGGTTTTTCTCGAAGTAACACACCACTCGACTTATGCTCAATTTTTTGGTGAATTTTGACACACCAGCTCAAAAGATTGCCATCACTGATGTAGGCGGACATTCCAACTGCCACCTTTCAGGACCAAACTGCATTACAACTTATTTAAGAACAACCATCTTGAAAAACCAACTTTGGACTAAATGAAGAGGAGTCTATAACCAAGGACCACTGAAGAAGCCACACCAATACTGGTAGGAACAGTGGAGATGTGGAGAGGGCTGACCCACTCCCAGGAGTGAGCAGTGGCCTGGAGGGACTCTCACAGCAGGGTGGGTTGCCCAGAAAAGTGTGGGTCCTCAGCCCCAGGCCTGGAGTCCCAGCCTAGAGATACAGAGGTGCCTGTACAGTATTTAGCTATGGAAAAGAGCCAGGTTACTGTTTGTGAGAAAGAGACAGAACTCTCAAACCCAGGTTCCATCTTAAAGGGACTGTGCAGAAATTCTTTCACAGACACTTACCAGGGCTTCAGTGGTGAGGAGAGCTGAGAGTACTGGAGTTGCAAGAGGAGAGTGTAAACTCGGAGAGTCATTCCTCAGTACAGTGGTAGGCCAACTCATTAGTCAACAAAGCCAAATATCAACAGTACAATGATTGAAATTTCCTTTGAGAGCCAATTTTTTTAAACTTAAACTATATAGGTAGATACATTCCCTATCAAGGTAGCACCCACATGTGATATTTTGTGGAAGAGACACACTCAAAGGGCCAAAGAGCAGCATGGGACTCACGAGCCACAGTTTGCTGATCACTGCCCAATACTAAAAGTGGCATTTTTTCCTGGCAGAAACAACACCTTTTGGTGGCACCAGGAAAGAGAAACAATTACTCTGCCCACCGGAGTCTCTCCTGTTCCAGTCAAGGCAAAAGGTCACTCAGAAGCAGGGGGTGCATCAGGAACACAGGTTTGGGGTGCTGAGGCCTGAGCTACATTTCTCCCTCAGCTGAGTAATCTTCAGAGGGTGGGCTGGCCGGGGACAACAGTGAGCCCAGCAGCAACAACACACCTGGTGTTGGAAGGTTGGTGGACAGACCACACCACTAGATCTCAGAGGCCACACCCAATGGACTCCTGTGACCACATCCTACTGATGGCTGAAAAAAAAGTCTGGATAGAATGTTACCTGAGGCCAAGGCACAAGCCACACCCACTACCCTTCCTAGTACCTGAATTATGATTCTGAACACAACAAACAGCCAGCAGCAAGAGGCAGCAGAAAGCAGGACTCAAGGGAACTTGAATTTTTTTTTTCATTTTTCTGAAGCTGGAAACAGGGAGAGACAGTCAGACAGACTCCCGCATGCGCCCGACCGGGATCCACCCGGCACGCCCTCCAGGGGGCGACGCTCTGCCCACCAGGGGGCGCTGCTCTGCCCATCCTGGGCGTCGCCATGTTGCGACCCTCCTGGGTGTCGCCATATTGCGACCAGAGCCACTCTAGCGCCTGGGGCAGAGGCCACAGAGCCATCCCCAGTGCCCGGGCCATCTTTTGCTCCAATGGAGCCTTGGCTGCGGGAGGGGAAGAGAGAGACAGAGAGGAAGGCGCGGCGGAGGGGTGGAGAAGCAAATGGGCGCTTCTCCTATGTGCCCTGGCTGGGAATCGAACGCAGGTCCTCCTCACGCTAGGCCGACGCTCTACCGCTGAGCCAACCAGCCAGGGCCAGGAACTTGAATTTTTAAGCAAGCTTTCCCCAGGCCAAGAGTAGATAAAAGCCAGCCTAGGAGTGCACCTATTTACCTGGACCCAGCAGAGACATCAACAAACTCTGAATTACTTGTGGTCCCAAGAAGGATGCTAAGGGCCAGTCATAAGCAGTGACCCCCCTAGTCTGTACCAGGTTCCTGCCATGGAGGTCCAGGGCTGGCACATATAGCAGCCAGATACAGAGAGTATCAGTTCAGGACCTTACAACCCTTGTTAGAGTGGTATCTTCAGGAAGGGCCCCTTCCACATGAATCATTTAAGGCACAGAAAATGCCGACACAAACAACAAAAAGAAGATAGCTGCAGAGAAGTAGCCCACAGCCAATAACAAACAACAGCTGAAGCCAACCCAAGAAGATCTAGAAACAACACAACTGGAAGCTGGAGGCAGACAACACCAACCCTAGATTCAGTTAGCTAACAAACAAACAGCACACCCAAAGGAGGAGACTATATAAAGACAAAATGGAGGACAGAGAAATGCAATCCAAATAAATCAACAAGTGAAATCCCCAGAAAAAGAACTGGAAGAGAACAAAGGAACCAAACTACCAGATGCAGAGTTTAAAACAATGGTTTTCAGAATGCTCAAGGACCTTAGAGCAACAATGGATGGATATAATGAGCAAGTAAATAAAGAGATAGCAGCAAGTATCAAAAAAGACATTGAGATGATAAAAAAAGAATCAGTCAGAAATGACAAATACATTATCCAAAATGAAGACTGCACTAGAAGGAGTTAACAGCACTCTGGATGAAGCACAGGATGCAATCAGCAATTTAGAGGACAAGGTAATTGAAAGCACAGAAACAGCAGAACAGCAAGAAGAAAAGAGGCTCAACAGGTCTGAGGAAAGTCTAAGTAAGCTCTGTGACAACATGAAGGGAAACAAATCCACATCATATGGGTTCCTGAAGGAAAAGAGAAAGAACAAGGGATAGGAACCTGTTTGAAGAAATCATAGCTGAAAACTTACCTAAATTGATGAAGGAAAAAGTCACAAAATTTAAAAAGCACAGACAGTCCCATTAAAGAGGAACCCAAAGAGGCCTACAACAAGATACATTATAATTAAAATACCAAAGTTAAGAGACAAAGAAAGAATACTAAAAACTGCAAGAGAAAAGCAGTTACTTACCTAAAAGGAGCCCCCATAAGAATGACATCCGACTTCTCAACAGAAACATTTGACTTCTCAACAGAAATATTTGAGGCCAGAAGGGATTGGCAAGAAATATTCAGAGAGATGCAAAACAAGAACCTACAACCAAGACTTCTTTATCCAGAAAGACTATCATTTAAAATTGAAGGAGAAATAAAGAGCTTCCTAGACAAAAAAACAAACAAAAACTCATGAAATTCAGTACAACCAATCCAATACTGCAAGAAATGTTAAGTGGCCTGTTGTAAACAAAGCAAAGGGGGAAAAAATCTAGAAAACGAAGAATGTAGATTTAAAGAATAAAATGGAAAAAAAACAAGTACATATCAATAATAACCTTAAATATAAATGGATTAAATGCTCCAATCAAAAGACATAGGGTAGCTGTGTGGATAAGAAAACAGGACCTGTACATATGCTGTCTAAAAGAGATCCACCTCAAAACAGAAGATAAACATAGAATGAAAGTGAAGGGATGGAACAAAATATTTCATGCAAACAAAAATGAAAACAAAAAGCTGGGTTATGATACTTATATCTGACAAAATAGACTTTAAAACAAAGGCTATAGTAAGGGATAAAGAAGGTCACTACATAATGATAAAGAGAGCAATCTAACAGGAAGATATAACCATTATATGTATAAATATCTATGTGCCTAATATAGAAACAGCTAAATATATAAAGCAGATTTTAATGGACATAAAAAGTGAGGTCAACAGCAATAACATAATAGTAGGGGATTTTAATACCCCATTAACATCAATCGATAGATCCTCAAGAAAGAAAATGGACAAAGAAACAGCAACCTTAAAGGACACACTAGATCTACTGGATTTAATAGATATCATCAGAACCTTTCTTCCTAAAGCAGCAGAATATACATTCTTTTCAAGTGCTCATTGTACATTCTCTAGGAGAGACAACAGTAGGACACAAAACAAGTCTCAATAAATTTAAGAAGATTGAAATCATATCAAGCATCTTCTCTGATCACAATGGCATGAAACTAGAAATCAACTGCAATAGAAAAACTGAAAAACATTCAAACAGCTGGAGGCTAAATCGCATGTTATTAAATAACAAATGAGTTAACAATGCGATCAAGGAAGAAATAAAAATGTTCTTGAAACAAATGAAAATGAACATAAAACATCTCAAAATCTATGGGACATTGCAAAAGCAGTCTTGAGAGGGAAGTCTATAGCACTACAGGCATACCTTCAGAAGCAAGAAAAAGCTCAAATAAACAACTTAACCTTGCATTTAAAAGAACTAGAAAAAAACAACAACAAATAAAGCCCAGAGGATGTAAAAGGAAGGAAATAATAAAGATCAGAGTGGAAATAAATGACACAGAGGTAAAAAGAAAACAATACAGAAGATCAATAAAACCAAAAACTGGTTCTTGGAAAAGGTAAATAAGATTGATGAACCTTTAACCAGACTCACCAAGAAAAACAGAGAGGAGTCAAATAAATAAAATTAAAAATGAAAATGGTGAAGTAACAACTGACACGGTAGAAATACAAAGGATTGTAAGAAAATACAATGTAGATCTGCATGCCAAAAACCTGGGCAAACAAAGTCAAATGGATAAATTTGTAGAAACATATACTCTTCCAAAAATCAATCAGAAAAAAAATCAATAAGGATGAATCAGAAAATATAAACAGACCAATTACAACAAGTGAAATTGAAACAGTTATCTAAAAGTCCCAACAAACAAAAGTCCTGGACCAGATGGCTTCACAGGCGAATTTTACCAAATATCAAAGAAGAACTACCACCTATCCTTCTCAAACTATTTCAAAAAATTCAAGAGGATGAAAGACTTCCAAGCTCCTTTTATGCAGCAAGCATAATCCTCATTCCAAAACCAGGTAAAGACACTGCAAAGAAAGAAAACTATAAGCCAATATCCCTCATAAACCTAGATGCTGAAATTCTCAACAAAATATTAGCAAACTGGATCCAGCAAAACATCATGATCAAGTGGGATTTATTCTGGGGAGGCAAGGCTGGTACAATATTCTCAAATCAATCAATGTGATTCATCACATAAACAAAAGGAAGGGTAAAAACCACATGATAATATCAAAAAAACAGAAAAAGCATTTGATAAAGTTCAGCACCATTTATGATCAAAACTCTTATCAATGTGGGAATACAGGGAACATACTGCAACATGATAAAGACCATCTATGACAAACCCCACAGCCAACATCATACTCAATGGGCAAAAACTAAAAGCAATTTGTATAAGATCAGGAACAAGGCAGAGGTGCCCCTTTTCACTACTCTTATTCAACATAGTGCTAGAAGTCCTAGCTACAGCAATCAGACAAGAAAAAGAAATAAAAGGCATCCAAATCAGATAAGAAGTAAAACTATCATTATGTGCTGATGACATGATACTATACATAGAACATGGTAAAGTCTGTCAAAAATCTACTAGACCTAATAAACAAATTCAGCAATGTGGCAGGATATAAAATTAATATTCAGAAATCAGAGGCATTTTTATACACTGACAATAAACTGTCTGAAAAAGAAATTAAGGAAACAATTTCCTTCACTATTGCAACAATAAAATAAAGTACCTAGGAGTAAATTTAACCAAGGAGGTAAAAGACTTGTACTCAGAGAATTGTAAAACATTGATTTAAGAAATCAAGGGGGATACAAATAACTAGAAGCATATACCATGTTCATGGATAGGAAGAATAAACATCATTACAATGTCTATATTACCCAAAGCAGTCTATAAATTCAATGCAATTTCTATTAAAATACCAATAGCATACTTCAAAAATATAAAACAAATATTCCAAAAATTTATACAAAACCAAAACAGAAAATGAATAATTTCAGCAATCTTGAAAAAGAAGAATAAAGTGGGAGGTATCACTCTTTCTGATATCAAGGTATACTACAAGGCCATTGTACACAAAACAGGTTGGTACTGTCATAAAAAAATCCATACACATCAATGGAAGAGAACCCAGAACCCAGAAATAAACCCACACCTATATGGACAATTGATATTTGACAAAGAAGGTAAGAGCATACAATGGAGTAAAGACAGGCTCTTTAATAAATTTTGTTGGGATTATTGGACTGGTACATGCAAAAAATAAATAAAACTAAACTACCAACTTACACCATACACAAAAATAAACTCAAAATGAATAAAAGACTTTGATGTGGGCCCTGGCTGGTTGGCACAGTGGTAGAGCATCAGCCTGGTGTGCAGGAGTCCTGGGTTTGATTCCCGGCCAAGGCACACAGGAGAAGCGCCGATCTGCTTCTCACCCCTCCCGCTCTCCTTCCTCTCTGTCTCTCTCTTCCCCTCCCCTAGCCAAGGCTCCATAGGAGCAAAGGTTGGCCCAGGCACTGAGGATGGCTCAATAGCCTCTGCCTCGGGCGCTAAAATGGCCCTGGTTGCAATAGAGCAACACCCCAGATGGGCAGAGCATCACCCCCTGGTGGGTATGCCGGGGGGGGGATTCTGGTCGGGTGCATGAGGGATTTGTCTGACTGCCTCCCCGTTTCCAACTTCAGAAAAATAAAAAATAAAAAATAAAAAAAAGACATTGATGTAATTCAGGAAAGCATAAACATCTATAAAGAAAACATAGGAAGTAAACTCTCCAACATCTCTTGTACCAATATTTTTGCTGATTTATCTCCCTGAGCAAGTGAAATAAAGGACAGCATGAACAAATGGAACTATATCAAGCTAAAAAGCTTTTACAGATCAAAAGACAACATGAACAAAAGAAAAAGACAACCCACACAATTGAAAACCATATTCACTAACATGTCTGATAAGGGGTTAATAACAAAAATTTATAAAGAACTTGTAAAACTCAACACCAGGAAGGTAAACAATCCAATTAAAAAATGGGAAAAAGAACTGAACAGACACTTCTCCAAAGAGGACATACAGATAACTAATAGGCATATGAAAAAATGTTCAACATTACTAATCATTAGAGAAGTGCAAATTAAAACCACAATGAGATACCATCTCATACCAGTCAGAATGGCGCTCATTAACAAAACAACACTGAATAAATGCTAGTGAGGGTGTGAAGAAAAGGGAACCCTCCTGCACTGGTGGTGAGAATGCAGACTGGTGCAGCCACTGTGGGAAACAGTATGGAGATAGCTCAAAAAATTAAAAATCAAACTGCCTTTTTACCCAGCTATCCCATTTTTAGGAATATTTCCTAAGAACACCAAATCACTGATTCAGAAAAAGATATGCACCCCCATGTTTATTGCAGCATTGTTTACAATAGTGAAGACCTGGAAACAGCCCAAGAGTCCGTCCCTGGATGAGTGGATTAAAAGGCTTTGGTACATATACACAATGCAATAGTATGTGGCCATGCAAAAAAAGAAATCTTAGCTTTTGTGACAGCATAGATGAGCCTGGAGACTACTGTGCTAAGTAAAATATGATAGGCAGAGAAAACAAATATCATATCATCTCACTTATATTTGGGATCTAATGAATAAAATGAACTGAGGAATGGAATAGAGGTAGAGGTGAGATCACAGGGACCAGAGGAACAGTGTTCAGAGGAAAGAAGGATGAGGGGATGGGATCAGAGAAGGTAAAGGAATTCGTGAAATTATATATACTTAAGAGATTCAGATGGCAGGACAGCAAATCCTAGAGGGAAGGAGAAATGGTGTTGAAGGGAGGGGGACAAGGAGGGTATAAAGGGGGAAAAGGGGTGCAAGCGAGGGAGTTACATTTGGTGGGACATTTGAATCCATGTAAACACAATAAATTAGAATTAATTTTTTTGTTGTTGTTGTTGTTTTTTTTCATTTTTCTGAAGCTGGAAACAGGGAGAGACAGTCAGACAGACTCCCGCATGCGCCCGACCGGGATCCACCCGGCACGCCCACCAGGGGCGATGCTCTGCCCATCCTGGGCGTCGCCATGTTGCGACCAGAGCCACTCTAGCGCCTGGGGCAGAGGCCACAGAGCCATCCCCAGCGCCCGGGCCATCTTTTGCTCCAATGGAGCCTTGGCTGCGGGAGGGCAAGAGAGAGACAGAGAGGAAAGCGTGGCGGAGGGGTGGAGAAGCAAATGGGCGCTTCTCCTGTGTGCCCTGGCCGGGAATCGAACCCGGGTCCTCCGCACGCTAGGCCGACGCTCTACCGCTGAGCCAACCGGCCAGGGCCTAGAATTAATTTTTAAAAAATGCTTTCAGGCATGACCACGTGGTGGCACAGTGCATAGAGTGTTGGCCTGGAATGCTTAGGACCGAGGTTTGAAACCTCAAGGTCCATGGATTGAATGTGGGTTCATATGGCTTGAGAATGTGCTCACCAGCTTAAGTATGGTGTTGCCAGCTTGAGTGAGGGATCATAGACATGAACCTGTGGTAACTGGCTTGAGTCCAAGGTCAATGGCTTGAGCAAGGGGTCACTGGTTTGGCTGGAGCCACCCTCACCCAAGCCCCAGGCAAGGCAGATATGAGAAAGCAATCAATGAACAACTAAGGTGCCAAAACTAATTGATGCTTCTCATCTCTCTCTTCCTTCCTGTCTGCCTGGCTCTCTCTCTTTCTCTCCATAAAAGAAATAAAAAGAAAAATGCTCTCAGAAAGATTGATTGCTTCTGCTCTTATTTCTGCCTTTGTCCACCTTTTTATCAGGACCTAGTCAAAGCCACAGTGCACAAGCCCCTCAATTTTGTGAAGAGCAGGAAGTCAGTGAGAACAGGGAATATGTTGGGGACACACTCAAGATCCCCAAATATCGCAACCTGCTGGAGTAACAGTCTGAACCTGAAAGGTGAAATGAACAGGGTTTAACAGAGATCTGAGCTTGGTTCTAAGGAACTGACTGTACAAGGACAGGGTGGGGTGTGGCAGCTTAGCAGAAGCATGTGTGATTAAAACTGAGGGTTTTTGCTGACAGGCAGCTCCATATGAGTCAAGTGGAAAGGCTGCCAGAAAAGCAGACAAACTCTTAGGCTGGTGAATTAAAGTCAAGTGCTGAGCCCAGTGACTCTCCATTTTTTTTATTAAAGTTAATTCAGTGACACTGATAAATCAAGGTACATATTTTTGTAAATGGTGTAAGTTGGTGGTCTAGTTTCATGTTTTTGCAGGTAGCTATCCAATTTTCCCAAACCATCTGTTAAAGAGGCTGTCTTTACTCCAATGTATGCTCTTACCTCCTTTGTCAAATATCAGTTGTCCATAGAACTGTGGGTTTATTTCTGGGTTCTCTGTTCTGTTCTATTGATTTATATACCTGTTCTTATGCCAGTACCAGGCTGTTTTGAGTACAATAGCTTTGTACTATAACTTGATATCAGGAAGTGTGATACTTCCCACTTTATTCTCCTTTTCAAGATTGCTGAGGCTATTCATGTTCTTTTTTGGTTTCATATAAATTTTTGGAATATGTGATCTATATCTTTGAAGTATGTCATTGGTATTTTAATTGGCATTGCTTTGAATTTATACATTGCTTTGGGTAATATAAACAATTTAATTATGTCTATTCTTCCTAATCATGAGCACGGTATATGCTTCCACTTGTTTGTATCTTCCTTGATTTTTTTTTATCAATATTTTATAATTTTTCGAGTATAAGTCTTTAGTCTCCTTGGTTAAATTTAATTCTAGATACATCATTCACACTTAAATATAAATAAAATGAAAATAATGTAAGTTATTTATTCTTTTTCTGTGGACTGGTACCAAATGGCCCACGGACCAGTACCCATCCACGGACCAGGGCTTGGGGGCCACTGTTCTACTACATTTGGCCTTTACTTGCTGGGGTTTTTTAGTTCTTTTAGATGCAGGGTTAAGTTGTTTATTTGAGCTTTTTCTAGCTTCTTAAAGTATGCCTGTAGTACTATGAACTTCCCTCACAGTACTGCTTTTGCTGTGTCACATAAATTTTGAGTTGTTGTATGCTCATTATCATTCATTTCTAGGAATTTTCTTATTTCTTCTTTGATCTCATTGTTAATCCATTCATTATTTAACAACCTGCTATTTAGTTTCCATGTGTTTGAGAATTTTTGAGTTTTTCTATTGTGGTTGATTTCTAGTTTCATGCCAATGTAATCAGAGAAAATGCTTGATATGATTTCAATCTTCTTAAATTTGTTGAGACCACTTTTATGCCCTAACAAGTGGTCTCTCCTAGAGAATGTACCATGAGCACTTGAAGAGAATGTATATTCTGCTGCTTTAGGGTGAAAGGTTCTGAAGATATCTATTAAATCGAATTGGTGTAGTGTGTCCTTTAAGTCTGCTGTTTCTTTGTTAATTTCCTCTCTTGAGGATCTATCTAGTGATGTTAGTGGGGTACTGAAATCCCCTACTAGTATAATATTGCTGTTGATCTCGCCCTTTAAATCCATCAAAGTGTGCTTTATATATTTAGGTGCTCCTCTATTAAATGTGTAGATATTTATAATGGTTATATCTTCCTGTTGGATTGCTCCCATTATCATTATGTAGTAGCCTTGTTTATCACTTACTATATCCTTTGTTTTAAGTCCATTTTGTCTGATATAGGTATTGCTACCCCAGCTTTTTTTCATTTCTATTTGCATAAAATGTTTTTTTTCCCATCCTTTTACCTTCAGTCTATGTGCATCTTTTGTTTTAAGGCGTGTCTCCTGTAGACAGCATATGTAAGGGTCCTATTTTCTTATCCATGCAGCTATCTTATGTCTTTTGATTGGATCATTTAATCCATTTACATTTAAGGTTATTATTGATATGTAATTGTTTATTGCCATTTTGTTCTTTAAAGCTGTATTCCTCTTTTGCTATATTCTTTTCCTTCTCTGATCTGTTTACACCAGGCCCCTTAACATTTCCTGCATCATTGGTTTGGTTGTAATAAATTCCTTGAGGTGTTTTTTTTGTTTGTTTGTTTTTGTTTTTTTGTCTGGGAGGCTTTCTATTTCTCCTTCAATTTTAAATGATAGCCTTGCTGGAAAAGTAGTCTTGGTTGTAGGTTCTTGTTCTGCATTACTTTGAATATTTCTTGCCATTCCCTTCCAGCCTCAAGTGTTTCTGTTGAGAAGTCTGATGTCATCCTTATGGGGGCTTCTTTATAGATGATGGCCTTTTTTTCTCTAGCAGCTTTTAATATTTTCTCTTTATCACTTAGCTTTGGTTTTTTAATTATGATGTGTCTTGGTGTAGGTTTCTTTGGGTTTCTCTTTAATGGAGTTCTCTGTGCTTTTTGACCTTGTAAGAGTTTCTTCTGCATTAATTTAGGGAAGTTTTCAGCTATGATATGATTGAATAAAGTCTCTATTCCTTGTTCTTTCTCTTCTTCTTCAGGAACCCCTATGATGCGGATGTTATTTCTCTTCATGTTGTCACAGAGCTCTCTAAGAATTTCCTCAGATTTTTTTAGTCTCTTTTCTTTTTTCTTCTCTGCTTTCATGCCTTCATTTCAGTTGTCCTCCAACTCGCCAACTGGATCCTCAGCTCCATCCAACCTGTTTTTAATTTCTTCCATTGTTGTCTTCATTTCTGATATTGTATTTGTCATCTCCAACTGATTCTTTTTTAATATTTCAATATTCTTTTTTATACTTGCTATTTCTTGATTTTGGTGTTGAACAATAGATGGTAATGACCATCTATTTCTAAGATCTCTAAGCATTTTTACAATCTTATTTTGAACTCTGCACCCCAAGTTAGGTTATTCCCATATGACTCAGTTCATTTCCTGGAGGTTTCCCTTGTGGTTTCATTTGGATTGCACTTCTCTGTCTTCTCATTATGTCTCTGTGTTTGGGTGTTTTGTTTGTAGAGCTGGTTGAGACTAGGCTTGGTGTTGTCTGCCTCCAGTTTTCAATTGTGTTATTTCTAGGTCTTCTTGGGTTGGCATCAGCTATTATTTGTAATCCACTTTTTTAGGGGGCTACTTTGAAGTCTTGATTTGTTTGTTTTCTTAACAGGTGATAGTCTTGTTTACTGATCTCAGCAGGGGGCTTATTTGAAACTCTATTCAGGAATGCGGTGGCTGTAACCTGAGACTCTGAAGTCCTCTTCTGCTAGTTACTCTCTCTGGGGGCAGGGTGTTTTCTCAGCTTCAGTAGGGGGAGGTGTATCTCAGATCTCCATGGAGACCTGAGTTACTGCTCCTCCTCCCCACTTCTTGTTTTCAGCTGTGTCTTGTTGCACTGATTGGAGCTGGAGAGATGTCTGAATGTCGGTGACTGGGAAACACTTTAGTCTTTTGTTTCGTGGAAAGATCAGCCCCTTCCACAGCTAAGGCCGCCTCCAGCACTGGATGAGTCAGCTTCTCAGGTCATCCCCTGCATTCCTCTGCCCTTCACCATCTGTCTCCCCCCCCCCTTTTTTTGGAAGACAAGCCAGCCCTTTCAACACACCTCATTCCCTGGTCACCTGGCAAGTGGCTGTGAGCAGTATTTTCTGCTTTTTTCCTCAAAGTGAGAGCCCTTCTGGGCTCTCAGCCTCACCCCCCCCCCGTTCCTGAAAGCAGGGTAGATTCAGGCGCTCCCTACCAGGTTTCTTGGGGAATCTTGTTTGCTCCTTGGTTTTTGAGAGCTGTTCTTGTAGTCCAGAGTTGGTTTTTCATGCTGATTATTCCTAAATTAATTTGTAATCCAGTCGGTGATGTGAACTGGGAGTCTGTGCATTTGCCTACTTTGGTGCCATCTTCAGGTCTCCGAGGCCAAAAAATTTAATCACCATGATGCCAGGAGTGTTGGCTGCTAATGGCTTATAGCTGAATCTCTCCCTCAGCACTTCTAAAGGGAGCTGTCTTGCCTGATTTCATGAGCCTTTCGTAGGGATAACCTGTCTGCTCAATGTGGGGTTTCAAATGTCCAGCCCTCTTGCCTCAGTTGGGGCCAAGTCTGAAGGGTCATCCCAACCCCAGAGCTCCCTATGGAAGCATCCTTTGTTGTGATTGCATCACCTTAATTTATTCCTCTGCACAATCCTGACTCTTACCGCTGCAGCTTGTCCTGGTTTCCCAACTGACAATCAGCATTTCTCCCACCCCATTCTGCCATTCTAGATTCTCTTTACCCCTAGCTTGTACCTCTGCTGGTCTAGGTTACTTACCTGGTTGCATTCCTAAGGCACTTAAGCCCCTAATTACCATACTCTTCTCAAATCAAGCTTCAGAATTTGTACACTTACTACCAAAATGGGGCAAAGGAGTGCCAAGAGACACCCCAGGGCATTACCTAGGTACCAAAATATTCATCCATATCCCCGCTGTGCAGCAGCAGCCTTATCTTTTCTTAAGGATCAGGGTCAAGAATCTCTGCCAGGAAGCGACTCCTTTCTATGCCTGATGGTCTCTTGGCACAAGGAGTTTAAGGGATGAATAGCAGCCACACTGAACATTTGTAGGATCTCTGTTCTTTCCCCTGCTGGAAGCAGTCTGCCTCTGGGATACGGATTTTCTAAACCCAGAGAGCCTGGAATAGTAGGAATAAGAACCATCCGCCCCCTCTACACACACACACAAGGGTTACCGGGAGTGATGGTAAATGAAGTTATTCCTCCTTCCACCCCTTCTTAGACCTCTGTATTTTAGCTGTTGAGCTCCAGCAACATATGATAACTATTGGATAGGGTGCCTATTTCATGGTAGAGCATGGTGTCTCTTCATCTCTAAAATGGTGCTTTAACTGCACCTTTGAAATGCTATTCTTTGAACTCCATTCACTGGTGAGCAGTAAAATATGTGATATGCCCAGAAAATTCCATGACCACTCTCTGCTATAAAGTGGTCCTCTTGATTTGATGCAACATTATGTGAGATCCCAAGTCAGTGAATCAACCACTTTTAAAACCCTTAGAGAGCGGTCCTGGTTGAGGACTTTAGCAAAAAAAGAGAAATACAGGATATATGCCATTTGAGTCAAGATTAATCATCAGACCCTCCAGAGAAACTTACCTGACAGGTTCTTGTGAGACAAATGAAACAAGGATTGTAAGTACTTAGTATGGTGCCTAGCATAATAAGCATGTGGATGTTGCTGTTGTAATTGATGAGATATTTTTTTGTATGTTTACAAAGTGAGAAGGAGGGAAGAGGCAGAGAGACAGACTCCCTCATGCATCTGTCTGGGATCCACCCAGCATGCCCACGAGGGTGTGATGCTTTGCCCATTTGGGGTGTTGCTGCATTGCAACCAGAGCTGGAGCCATTCTAGCACCTGAGGAAGAGGCCATGGAGCTGTTCTCAGCGCCCAGGCTAAGCCCACTCCAGTGGAGCCTTGGCTGCAACAGGGGAATAGAGAGATAGAGAGAAAGGAGAGGGGGAAGAGTGGAGAAGCTGATGGGCGCTTCTCCTGTGTGCCCTGGCCAGGAAACAAACCCAGGACTTCAAACACTCTACAGCTGAGCCAACTAACCAGGGCCTAATCAGAACTTTTTAAAGCCAGAGAAGGCTGCCTTAGGGAGCAGACAAGGTACACCATTCTGGTGGGTCAGGTTTTTTTTTTTTAATATGTGTGAGTGTGACAGAGAGAGAAACAGACAGGAAGGGAGTGAGACGAGAAACATCAATTCTTCACTGCAGCTTCTTAGTCTTCCTAGTTGTTCACTGATCACTCTCTCATATGTGCCTTGACCTAGGGGCTACAGTAA
>NW_027095443.1:0-137209 GCF_036850765.1 Saccopteryx bilineata
GCCCTCAAATTGTCATCTATGATTATAGTGATTTTTACTCGGGGTCCCCGACTGATTCTCTGGCTCCAACTCTGGTAACAGGGCAACGCTGTCCATCACTGGGCTCCAGGCTGAAGACGAGGCTGATTATTACTGCGAGTCCTATGACAACAGCCTCAGAGCTCTCATAGTGCTGCAGGCCTGTGGGGAAGTGAGACAAGAACCCCTCTCATCTGAGAGGTGGGGGAGCACTCCAGCAGTGGCCACTCAGGCTCAGCCTGGGACCTGGGACTTCTGCTTATAATCTCGCTGCTGTCCTGGGCCCAGGATCATCCAGGAATGCTGCCTGGCAGAGAAGTCCCCTCTCCCCCTTCTGTCCTCAATGTCACTCACAGCAGCCCTTTCCTGGCCTACGAGTCCTAAATGAAACTGAATATCCCTCTCCCCACCAGGGGGACAGTTTACTTCTTGACTACTTTGTATTCATTCTTTCTTGTGATTTTAAAATAAATAAAACAGCCCTGGCCGGTTGGCTCAGCGGTAGAGCGTCGGCCTGGCGTGCGGGGGACCCGGGTTTGATTCCCGGCCAGGGCACACAGGAGAAGCGCCCATTTGCTTCTCCACCCCCACCCCCTCCTTCCTCTCTGTCTCTCTCTTCCCCTCCCGCAGCCAAGGCTCCATTGGAGCAAAGATGGCCCGGGTGCTGGGGATGGCTCCTTGGCCTCTGCCCCAGGCGCTAGAGTGGCTCTGGTCTCGGCAGAGCGACGCCCCGGAGGGGCAGAGCATCGCCCCCTGGTGGGCAGAGCATCGCCCCTGGTGGGCGTGCCGGGTGGAACCCGGTCGGGCGCATGCGGGAGTCTGTCTGACTGTCTCTTCCCGTTTCCAGCTTCAGAAAAAATATAAATAAATAAATAAATAAATAAATAAATAAATAAATAAATAAATAAAACATTGCCTTGGGCCCTTGAACCTATCCCAGGGCCTCAGCACTTTGCTGCGCTTGAAGGACAAACCAGCCCTGTTTGCACCTCATGCTGTAATTTACTTCCGTTTTTCCAGTGCTCACTAGTTTTGTTCTGATTTCTGATTTTTAGTGCAAAATATGGCAACTGACAAGTATAAAATTATAACATTGTGGTGGTGGCAGAGGTGGGGGACAAAGGCAGGGGTCCGAATGGGCCAAGGGTACAAACCCCAGTTAGGAAAGAAGTGGTCGGGGACGTGACGACTGCACAGAGACCTCCGCCCAGGGGCTGTGATGTGTGCCTGGGACACTGCTGAGAGAGCAGGTCTTCACAGCTCTCAGCGCAAGAAATGATAAAAATTGAAACTACATTAGTGACAGAGGTCACCTAATTGATTCTGGTGATGATTTTGCCCTAGATACCAATATAGAATCATAATGTTGTACACCTGAAACCAATATAATATTGTATGCCAATTATACCTCAATTAAATATTGGAGAAAAATTGTCAAATATTTACCCAAATAAATTATTTTAATACAGTAAAGGAACTTTCTAAATGGATATGCTTTAAACAAGCATCCAAGGGGATGTGAAGTCCTGCACAGAGAATATGATCTGATATTTTAATAACTGTGTATGGTGTCAGATGGGTGCAAGATTTATTGGTATAATCTAATCACTTGGATGTACACCTGAAACTAATAGAACATTTTATATCAACTGGTACTAAAACATTTTTTAAATGATTAAAAAAACAAGCATCTTAGATTTCACCAATGGAGTCATAAATTAGCCTATTAGAAATAATTTGGTATTTGGATAAATGTCTTCATAGAAAAATTAACAACTCTACTGTTGTCCTAATGAGGTGACCAGAGGTGACCATGATGACCAATGTTTAGAGACCTTCAGTGCTGCTCACAGGGTGCTAACAGTCTGTGGGGACGTGTTCTCCAGGCTGGGCTGTCATTAATTCAAACCCTGCTGACAATTATTTTGTCCCAATCTAGGCTCACAGGGCTTGTGACATCATGAACATAGTTCCCTCTTGTCTCCACCCTTGCATGACTCAGACATGGGCCCTTTGAGAGTGGGCCTTGGGTAGTTGAAATTCATTCCTTTAATCATTGAGTCATTGGATGAACAATTTCTCTATCCTGAAAATGGTGGACACAAGGCAAAAGGACACATATGATATCACCATTGCTACATCCTGGGGTCTCTGCCAGTGGTGGGTGATCCCATCACTGCAATGGTTCTGAGGTTCACAAGAAGAGACCCCTCATGTGCTTTCACTGGGCACCAAGTCATGCTTTCCCATCGGCACCCAGACCCACCACACAGAACTTATGACTAACAACAAAAAGTGAGTTTAGGAGAAGGTTTATATGCCCTTTATTCAACTAAAAACATTGGTTTTCCATCCATGGTTTTATGTACAATTTCCACCAATATTCATCACCACTGGATTTTAAATCGAAATTACTGAGGTGGATTTTATATAAAATTACATACCTCTAATTTCCGTGCACAGTAGGGTAACTGATGACTAATTTATAAACTCTTTGTAAACATTCTTTAAAAGCAATTTGAAATTTTTACTCACTCTGGGGCTTTCACCATGTTTGCCTTTTTTTATGATATTTAAATGTCATGAATAAGGTCACTGAGCAAGACCTCTGCTAACCTGTGATTGTGAAATTGACAATAGAGTCCTACAAGTAAATTACTGCTCACAGTATGTGGAGAATTTTGATTTCAAGTAAGCGGAAATGTTGACAAAGGTTTACACACATCACCCACTTAGAATGCACAGAAGCTTCCTTTGCATAAACCTCCCCAGCCTCAGAGAGATGAGCCCCTCCTTCTTCCTCAGTGTTGTGGGATCAAGAGGAGAAGTGTTCTGGCTCCCAGGGAGGAATCACATAAGAGGAAAGAACCTGAACTTGCACAGAAAGGGACATCCCTCCACGGGGGCCAGTCACTGTGCTGAACTTGATTCTGATCTGAGAGGAGTTTATAAAAGGGTCACAACTTCAGACCTGACCAATGAAGAGCCAAGAAATCCATGAACAGACTCACACTGAGGAGACTGAGGAGAGCTCAAGGGAGCCCAGAGACGATGAGGAGACCACATGAGGGGTTGGGTGGTGTGGCCCTAAGTCAGAGGTCAGTGGACAGAGCACTG
This sequence comes from Saccopteryx bilineata, assembly GCF_036850765.1. NCBI lineage: Eukaryota > Metazoa > Chordata > Mammalia > Chiroptera > Emballonuridae > Saccopteryx > Saccopteryx bilineata. The sequence continues at coordinate 3,136 of NW_027095443.1, forward strand.
GGAAGTCAGGTGCTGTCTCTGATCAGCTTTGGTGACCTCACCACACACGATGTGTTTCTGACTGGGCAACAGGGGGCATTCAGGGTTCCTAAGGGTCTGCGGTGATCAGTGCTAGGACCAGCCTCCTGGCACTGCCTGTGCCCTCTGCTCAGGGCTCACAGCTGTGACCTCCTCACCCTCTGGGTCACACAGCCCCACCCCTATTCACCCCCTTTCCATCCTCAGGCAGAGGGACCTGACATGGGCCCAGGGACGGATAAAATAGTGGGGGCTTCTCATTATCATATGTGGGCCCTCCCCTCTCTCAGAGTATGAAGAGGGAAGGGAGAGATTTCGAAGGAGCTCTGCTTAACTGCGGGGCCACTGAAGGCAGAGCTTGGTGATGATCTCCACCATTTTCTTGTACTCTTTCCTCCTCGCTTTCATCGCTGGCTACACAAGTGCCTGGGAAGATGTTCAGAAAGACACATGGGGACATGCTTCCTCCTTTTGTCTCTCGATCCAGAATCACCATCTCTATGTTTGACCTTTTTCAGGGTCCTGGGTACAGTCCATACTGTGCCTCAGAATCTGAAGCTCTGGAACCCAAGGGCTACTGTATTCTGCACTGGAAGCAGTTACACCATCACAAGTGAATGTGATCTGGTACCAACAGCCCCTAAATGCCTTATCTATAGTAACAGCAAGTTTCTCTCAGAGGTGCCTCACTGATTCTCTGGCTCTGAGACTGGCAACTGGGCATTCCTGACGAGCACTGTCTCCAGTCTGCAGATGAGGCTGCTTATTATTGCTCAATATGGGACAATGGTCTCAGTGCTGACACACTGTTTCAGGCCTGCGGCTAAGTGAGACAACACCTACTATCCCCTGAAATGAGGTTTTCCTGGACAGACACCACTACTCTGATAAAACAGGTGCCTCTTCTGCATTTGATCAAAAACTGAGGTCCAAGACCCACTTCAGAAATCTTTGTCTGGAAACCCCGTGCACATTCTTTAAAACTTACCTCACCCCCCACACCTGTCCATTGTAGCAACACATAATGTGATTCTCTCAAATTGAGCATAAATTCCTGGAAAGCAAGGGGCAGGCTGTCTGGGTGACTGAGTCCATGATGACAGAACCAGGGACACAGAATCCAGCTCTGAGTCAGGTCGCATCAGGAGTGTTTGTGTTCTGTTACCAATGGCTCCCAGGAGTCATCTATTATGATTGATTCTTCGGCTCACATTTGGCAATTCAGTCTCTTTGACCCTCAGTTGGCTCAGGCCTGAGGACAAGGATGTGACAGCAAGGTGACAGCAGACTCAGTGCTCACACAGAGCTCCAGGCCTGTGGGGAATTGAGACCAAACCCCTTAGCAAGAGGGAGAAAGATACCCCAGCAGCTGTTTCGGCTCAGCCTATGACTTCCGCTTCTGCTGCTATTGTGTCCACCCTGCACCAGGTTCATCGGGAGAACCACCTAGAAGTGAAGTCTCCTCCTCTCCCTTCTGTCCTCAAAGTCACTCACAGCTGCTCATTTTTAGAATAAGGGTCTCAAAGACAATAGAAAGTCCATGTCCCCATCAGCCAGGGAGTCTGAGTCTGTTTGAAGCTCAGGGACTGAGGTTGGATTGGGGATCCAACTGAGGTCATCAGACCTGAACACTCACTGGGAAATCGCTGGTCTTCATCACGAATCATTTCCCTATGCTAGAAGGTTCCAGAGCTTTGTCATCCTCTCATTAGTCCTCAGTATGAATGTCTCATCTTTTTGCTCATGCAGAAATTTCTTCTGTGACTGCTGCACTCACACCTGAATATCTCAGGGTGTATCATACATTCAGGTTTTCAGAAAAGACTCACTGTCCACTCCCATCAATGCTAACATCTAACTATTAATTTCTTCTTTAATTGCATTGTCTTATACATACAAAAATTAAGTTTAATGATATTGGAGTTAAAGGCACATTGCCCTTTCCTGGTTTTCGTGGAAATGTCCTCCTCCTCAACTCATGAGCTAAGATGCTGGTTGTAGGACTAAGTCATAGGTGTGTGGAGAATGTGTGAATGACTGTATTATAAACATATGTTTCTATTTTTATTTTATTCTTAATTAAATTTATTGGGGTGACATTGGCCAATAAGATTATATAGGTTTCAAGTGTACAATCTTATATAATCTGTATATTACATTATGCCCCCTCCACTCAATGTCAGTTCTTCCGTCTCCATATATTTGACCCTTTCACCCTTTACTACCTCTACCCCCTTCCCTCTGGTAACCGCCACACTGTTGTCTGTGTCTATGAGGGTTTCTTTTCCTATTTTATTTATTTTTTTGATTTTAGTTTTATATCCTACATAGGATTAGTTTTAAATTTGGTCCAAGAGTCTTTTAGGAACTATTGAGACAATATCATATTGTCTGTTGAGCTATTAATATGATTTATAATATTAAAAGGTTTATAAGTAAGGAATCTAACTTGGGTAACTTTAATAAACCACATATGGTAATGGTGTATTCATTTATTTATCTGATATGGGAATCTGTTAATATTTTATTTATAAATTTGCATTAATATTTCATGTTATTGGTCTATAATTTTCCTTTTTTGTATTTTATCTGTCAGGTGTGGTATCACTGTCACACTTGCTTTCTATGATAATTGGAAATTTGTCATTCTTCTCAATGTTTGGATAATATTGTGTATATAATACATGAACAAATTTAAACCATCTGATCTCTGAAGGTTTCTTAGTGCTCCCTGTGAAATTAGCTGTATTTTATACTTTTTTCCATGGGTTATTTCCATAATAATGCTTTCTATTTTTTAAAGGAAATTGATCTATTAATTCATTGTTTTCTAATATATTCAATTGTTATATTTCTAGGAAGATTGGTGTTTTATCTATTTTTAAAATAGGTTAACATTTAGATTTTTCCCTTCTAAATTTTTTCCACCTTTATTTGTATATTATTGAATTATCCACTTTTATTTGAAAGTAGCAAGAGGTTGTTCTATTCTGTCATTTAAGAACATGATTTCAATGTGCCGATTAGATATATAGTTTGTCTACTGTCTCCCTCATTCAGTTACATTTATTATGAGTGAGAGATGTTGTCTTATTTGTCGTTTTCTTTCCATGTACCTGGCCAAACTCTCAATGTCTCCCTCTTGATTGTTTTTCTCTTTACCAGATGGCAAATATTCTACCACCATGTCATCAAATAAGTATAAAGACATGAATATTCATAAGCCAACATAGTCCCACTCTAGCTGGGATCTGAAAGCATTTCCTCTACTCACCTGCATTTGAACCAAAATTCAGTGACACCCAGACAGCAGCCTGCAATGAAGTCTCCTGTCACAGAGGCTCCATATGGGCCCAAGGAAGACCCCTGTCCTCCCCCTGGGGCCACACCAGTGGCAGCACCAGGGACAGAATACCTGGCATCATATTAGAAAATTTTAATCTAATACTAAAATTCAAACTCAAAGGTTGGAATAGGGAGGGTATCATATAAAGGACCTGGAGTTGTGTGGGTTAGGGTGTGAATATTTTGTCATCAGTTAGTCCCCAAGGTCCCAGAGATTTGAGGAGTCACAGTAAGTTTAACCCTATATTTTGATACTTATCTGGATAAGAGACTATAAGACTTTACTCCTCAGCCCCGATCCTAGGCCTCACTTCCACCCCTGGTCCTGCTCTTATTTAAATGCAGGCTCTAGAATGATCACTTGTGGGCAGGTAACTGCGGGGAGAAGACTTCACTCAGTGTGGCCAGGTCCCACACCGGTGGCAGAGACTCCTGCATAGTCCTCAGGCTTCTTCAGACCTTATGGTTTCTGAATCCATCAATTCACTGTCCAAGATGTCAACACAGAGCTCTAGGAACCAAAACTTGCCTTATTAAAGCCTCCTCACTCCTCATCCCCTCCAGACTCCAGGGAGGTTGTGCTCACTCACCAAAGACATCACTGGGAGCCTCAGTTTTCTTGAGGAACCAGACTAGGTCAGGGTTCTACAAAGGACAGACCTCTCAGCTCTTTTAAAAAGGGGTGGGGGTTACAGTGGGAAGCCCAATTTTTGAGGGTACAGACAAGAAACTTGATGCACAGATAAATGGCCCCCTAAGCCTTTTTAGACGACAACAACTGCTCTAATCTGACACTCAAGACAGCTTTATTATGGGACTTCCTCATCCTGTTGTGGACATGTTGGCCTTAATTAACACAGAACAAAAAAAGTTCTAAAATGCCAGGCAGTGTCAATGCGTGTGTGAAGGTCAATGCCCAGTTTCTGCATGTTCATCCACTGGAACAACTTTTGTTTTTTGGTTTCTTTGTTGTTATTTTTGTGTGTGTGTGTGTTTTTGTGTGTGTGACAGAGACAGAGAGAAGAACAGACAGGGACAGACAGACAGGACAGGAGAGAGATGAGAGGCATCAATTGTTCATTGCGGCACCTTAGTTGTTTGATGGCTTTCTCATATGTGACTTGATTGGGGAGCTACAGCAGACCGAGTGGCTCCCTGCTCAAGCCAGTGACCTTAGGCTCAGCTGGTGAGCCTTGCTCAAACCAGGTGAGCCCATGCTCAAGCTGGTGCCCTCAGAGTTTCAAACCTGGGTCCTCCGCATCCCAATCCAATGCTTTAACTACTATGTTACTGCCTGGTCAGGCAGAACCACTTTTAATCGTGTGTTGCTATTTGGGGATCACTTTGACAATTCTCTTAAGTCATTTTTTCATTCTAATTCTACTGTGACTAGTGCAGGGAAGTGAAGACCTAAATGGAGGTGATGAAGAATGAATGAAAACACAGAGACATAGATAGCGTTTGGCCAGGTGGGACACTGTGCTTGGATAGAGACACAATGACACTGAGCCTGGAAAACCCGTCCGTCACTTGCCAGGTCACTCAAGGACAAGCAGGGCCCTTGCCCTGCTCTCAGCTGCATGTAGGCCAGACACATTCAGAGGCAGTGGCTCTCTACACAATTTTCTTTTTATTTTGTATTTTTCTGAAATGAGAAGCTGGGAGGCAGAGAGACAGACTCCCGCATGCATCTGACTGGGATCCACCGGCATGCCCACTAGGGGGCGATGCTCTGCCCATCTCAGGTGTTGCACCGTTGCAACCAGAGCCATTCTAATGCCTGAGTCGAAGGCCATGAAGCCATGCTCAGTACCCGGGCCAACTTGCTCCAATGGGGCCTTGGCTGTGGGAGGGGAAGAGAGAGACAGAGAGAAAGAAGAGGGAAAGTGGTAGAGAAGCAAATGGGTGCTTCTACTTTGTGCCCTGGCCGGGGTTCAAACTCGGGAATTCTACATGTCTGGCCAACACTCTACCACTGATCAAACCGGCCAGGGCTCTACACAATTTTCTGATTAACTCCAAATACTACATCATTACATGCTTCTCAAACTGGAATGTGCACAGCCCAGGCCTGGGCCAGTCTGCTACAAAACAGCACAATATCTGTGCACAGCTTCCTGGAGCATCAGGCTTCCTATCAGATTTGGAAGAACAAATTCAGTGAGTAACAATAATCCTGTTCCTTCCCTCCAAAAACATGAGAGATAAGACAAGAAAGAGTGGGGGAGGGAAGGACTCCCAGAGATACAGTCCAGTCTCCGAAGTGTCACCAGGTGGGCTGGATGGGCCGACCCTCAGCAAGGGTGGTAGCCTCAGTTCTTGTTTCCCAAACAAACCTGGCAGCTCTGAGAGCTCAATGGTTGTTTTGGAATCAATAGTTTTTGAGGTCCATGGAGGTGGCATCCAACCTCTTCATTTGAACCTCATTGAGGGAACATAGAAGTCGTGGTCTTCCTGCTCTATATAACATGTGGGGAGTGTGGCTTCTCCACGCATCCTTGACCCTTAAGTGGTGAATACTGACCCCATGGCTGAGTGATACCTGCAGGTCAGTAGTTCAGAGCATCGGAATTGCCTGGTCCACACATTGGCTTTTCCACTTAAGAACCAGAGAGCTTGGGCCATTGAAGATAAGCATCTCAGCGTCTCCATCTGATGGGCTAGACTGAGAAATAAATAAAAAAAAAAAAACTTCAGGTGAAGCTGATGTGTGTGTTGTATGAGTTAAGGTAAGAAAGTGTGCAGCACTGACGGAATTTGAAGATGCCTTGCTCACCCTAGATCCGCACCTGTGACGTGGTTCCCACCACCTTCTGCCTGTTTCAGGTCCCTGGCTCCCACAAACAGGGTAGCATGCGCATGCGCAGTACATGTCCCTTCGGCTGGCCTTGGGGCTGGGCCCACTACAGACCACCTGTTTGGCCTCCAGGGAAGAAGGAGCCCACCCCATCCCCCAAATCGCTCTCAGGCAGCAGCTGCAAATGGGAGACAGCCCACAGTGGGACCTGGGGCTTCTTCAGAACCAGGGCTCATGAGTCTCTCCCGTGAGGACACAATTGTTGTCCCTCCAGTCACTCCATGGAAGGCAGCCAGGTTTCCTCTGTACTAACCCTCAGGGCAGTGAGGACCTGGGTGGGTTCGCGGTCGCACTGGGATAGATACAGTGTCCACCCGAGAGACTGCGCTCAGAGCTGTGCCTCCCGGTCCCCGACCAGCTCCGCCCAGACCCCTGGCTGCCCGCGCCTGCGCACTTCTCACCGTTACCGCAGCCTGCGGAGCTGAGCCCGGCCCTCAAACCTCCATAGTCTCCTGGTCAGAGGGAGCCAACGACCCCACATGGCTCCAAGGCAGCATCTGCAAATGAGCATCAGTGTGTCACCATGAGGATGTGTGGCCTTACAGGCTCCCAGGTCCTCCAGTGGAGGACACCGCGCCCGTGTCTCCACCTGAAAAGCAGTTCGTTCTCCTCTACTTTCCGTGGACAGATGCGCATTGGGTAGTTTAGGTCTGTGCCTGAGGAGCTGCCTGGTCCATAGAGTCTGCTCCCGTATCCAACCGTCCCTGCTGTCTGGCTTCTCCAACGTCTGCGGCTTCTAGATCCCTGGCTGCGGGAAACGGTACCAAACGCGCATGCGCTGTATGAACCGTTAACGGCTGAGGCACGTGGGCCTCAATGCGTGGAGCTGAGGGATCCAGACAACCCGCGGGGCGGCAAGGTGGGGAGAGCCCATCCCCCTCAAATTGCTCCCGGGCTGCAACGGTCACTGGAAGGTGGTCAGTCCCCATGTGGACTTGATACATGGTGAAACCCGAGGCTTTTCCAGCAACCAGGGCTCCCGATTTTCTCTTAGGGAAGGTTCTCAGGCCACCCTGCCTGGCATCTTCCCAGCGTTGCGTGGAGGCTCCTCCAGGCCTGCATTTTTTTAAATTATTTTTTTAATATTTTTCTGAAGCTAGAAATGGGGAGGCAGTCAGACAGACTGTGTGCAGGGGGCTCGCCCCACCCTCCCCAGGTGTGTACCCTCTGCAGACAGAAACCCAGGCACAGCACAATAATTCTGGAAACTCAGAGAAAATGCAAACTATGAGCCAACCTGGCATAAATACACAAATTGACCAAGAAATCATTACATCGTAAGCAAAGAAATGAATTGCTTTTATAAAGTTAATGTGTACAAATAGAATTGTGGTATTTGAAACTAGAAACTTCATTACCAGTCAACTCCCATTCATTAATGAAGGATGGTTTTGTGATGATGGAGGGATTTCAGGCAACATGCAGATATCAGAAAGGTGAGCCTAAAGTGCACTTGTACAGGTGGGGTAAGTGGTCCACTGACAGTGGATGGCAAGTAGCTTTCTCTCACCACATCATCCAGGCTCCTAAGAGAAGTCACAGAGCACATGTCCCATGTCCCTCTTCTCACTGAAGTCACAGGGTCACCATCACACGCAGATGGTGATAGCAAGTTTCTTATTCCCTGTAAACTTACAGCTCTCTACTACCTTTGGAATGTGGGGCTGCTTAGAAGATGAAGAGGAAAAGATAAGGTGTCTGACAGGCTATAGCCCCCTCCCCCAGCTCTGATTCTGGCTTCTTCTCCGCAGCCCTGGTTATCATCTTGCTGTCTATACAGCCGCCTACATAGCTTTCAAAAAGCCAAGAAACTGGCCTTCAGCAAGCATACTTTTGCAAGTGAAACAGCTTTAGCTGAAATTGCCTAGCCTTGTAACGGACTCTAAAAATATCTTCTGTTGAAGGGGCAGAGTGTGTGAACAGGAGGGGGGAGCAGGGTGGTCGGGTGGGCTTACTTGATTCTGAGAACAAGTCGGTCTTTGGGAGACAGTACTCAGGTGTGCAGGCCCCTAGCAGAGTGCTTTTATTTACTGCCTCCCCTGCCCCCACTTTCCCCTGTCCTGCCTCTGGGATGCAGCTTGCAACAAGGCCATGTCATGTGTAGAGCTGAAGATTCACTCTGAAGGCTTAACTCTGAAGATTCACTCTATAGAAGCAGATGGAATGTTCCTTCTGAGCTGGTCCTTGTCAAGCAGAAAGCCCCATCTTGACATCTGCCTGGGCTCCAGATAGTCCGTATAAAATGCTCACTAATTCTGCAGACCCTGCAGTCACTAAAGCAGTGGAACTACCTCCTCCAGAGCTGGCACCCTTTGTGAAACTGGTAGGTGGTTACTGCCCAGCTGCCAGGATCAAGGGCCCCAGACACCGCAAGGTCTGTCTCTGTGCACACCTCCAATGTCACCTTGTCAGGTCCAAAGGATCAGAACAAAGCTGCATTACATTTTCTCTTGGAGGTGTTTCATAAGTGATGATTTAGTTTAGGGGTTTTGTGTTTGTTTTGCTTTGCTTGCCTGACCTATTTTGAAGGCAGCTTTTCTTCTAGTGATGTCTCAGTTATTGCCATGCTTTCTTCCAGCTGCTGGTGTTGCCCGGGTAGCTATTTCTCTAAAAACAAAAAGAAAAAGAAACCTGCAGAATCATTTCTCTCTTTTATGTTCTGCATCAGAAAACTGCCTGCCAGGAGGTCCTTGAGGCGTTGGGTGAACAGGCACTTGGCCGCTGCCTAGTGTCGGACCTTCGAGTTTAATGAGATACAGAACCAGGGACCACTTCCAACCCTGAGATTCCAGTCTGGAGCCTTCTGCTCCTGCTCCAGGTCCCTGTGACCCAGACAGACCCACCCCCGTGCTCCTAGCCCACTTCTGCCTGTCCATTTCTGCCTGTGCTGGTGACTCTGCTGTCACTTCTGTCCCCATTTCCTGAGTTGAGAGGCTTGTTATGAGACCTGAGGGTTTAAGGAAGGCCTCATAGGTAAGTAACATCAACCCGTTCATGACAGAAACCATCCAAGAGAAGACGGTGGAGGGAGAATTATGCTGTTTGAGGTTTACAGAGGCCCATAGGTGACCATGACTCACCACGTACCTGGTTCCAGTCCTCAGACCAGCATGTGTGCACAGCCTGGCGAACTTCCCTGATAACATTCAGTCTCCTTTTACTTGGTGATATGACATCCAGGCAGGCCCTGCTGACTTGAAGTGTGAGGAGAGAGACACGGTCCTTGAGCTCAGGGCTGAGGTCTCATCAGCTGTGCCCACCCACCCAGGGTCCCGGGCGAGTCCCAGATGCCTGTGGTTCCAACCAGCAGCTGCTTCCTCTAAGATATAAACTCCTGAAGATTTCTTTCTTCTAACTGGGTCATTTTACTTCTTCATATGTTAATTAGGAACAATGTGTTTTAAACCACTTCTCTAATATAGAAGTGCGGGAGGGGAGTACATTATCACTGTAAGTGAGAACAGAGAACACTCTGTATCCCATAGAGCATGCGTGCTTTTAGACATGAGAACATCATTCCAGGAGACATGCACAGAATGTTCAAGCTGGCACAGAGCTCTGAGCTAGAACAGCAAAAGCAAAAATTCTAGAAAATCGTTTGAACTTTATCAAGGTTTAAATCATGTGCTCTTTGAGAGACAATATTAACAGAATGGTAACTGAGCCACAGACTGTTTGCAAATCATATATCTGAAAAAAAACTGTCAGGTAAGGCACCACTGATGAAGTTATTTCAAAAGATGCTCCACCAAAGATGATATACAGATGACCAGTAAGTGCATGGAAGAATGTTCAGCCTCAGAAGATCTCAGTGAAATGCAGGTTGAAACTGCAATGAAAAGGCACTACATCTCTTGAGAATGGCTGAAGTTAACAGGACCGACCATGCCAAGTGCCGACAAAGACGTGGCACAGTTAGATCCTAGTGTCCTTCTGGTTGGGGTGAAAATGATTAGAACACTTTTTTTTTTTTAATAAATTTTTATTAATGGTAATGGGATGACATTAATAAATCAGGGTACATATATTCAAAGAAAACATGTCTAGGTTATTTTGTCATTAAATTATGTTGCATACCCCTCGCCCAAAGTCAGATTGTCCTCCGCCACCCTCTATTTAGTTCTCTGTGCCCCTTCCCCTCCCCCTAAATCTCTCCCTCCCTCCCTCCCATGTCCTCCCTCCCCCACCCCTGGTAACCACCACACTCTTGTCCATGTCTCTTAGTCTCGTTTTTATGTTCCACCAATGTATGGAATCATGTAGTTCTTGTTTTTTTCTGATTTACTTATTTCACTCCGTATAATGTTATCAAGATCCCACCATTTTGCTGTAAATGATCTGATGTCATCATTTCTTATGGCTGAGTAGTATTCCATAGTGTATATGTGCCACATCTTCTTTATCCAGTCTTCTCTTGAAGGGCTTTTTGGTTGTTTCCATGTCTTGGCCACTGTGAACAGTGCTGCAATGAACATGGGGCTACATGTGTCTTTACGTATCAATGTTTCTGAGGTTTTGGGGTATATACCCAGTAGAGGGATTGCTGGGTCATAAGGTAGTTCTATTTGCAGTTTTTTGAGGAACCACCATACTTTCCTCCATAATGGTTGTACTACTTTACAGTCCCACCAACAGTGGATGAGAGTTCCCTTTTCTCCGCAGCCTCTCCAACATTTGCTATTACCCGTCTTGTTGATAATAGCTAATCTAACAGGGGTGAGGTGGTATCTCATTGTAGTTTTGATTTGCATTTCTCTAATAATTAATGAAGCTGAGCATCTTTTCATATATCTGTTGGCCATTTGTATCTCTTCCTGGGAGAAGTGTCTGTTCATGTCCTCTTCCCATTTTTTATTGGATTGTTTGTTTGTTTGTTGTTGAGTTTTATGAGTTCTTTGTAAATTTTGGATATTAGGCCCTTATCTGAGCTGTTGTTTGAAAATATCATTTCCCATTTAGTTGGCTGTCTGTTTATTTTGATATCAGTTTCTCTTGCTGAGAAAAAACTTTTTATTCTGATGTAGTCCCTCCCATTCATTTATCTTTGCCTTCACTTCTCTTGCCATTGGAGTCAAGTTCATAAAATGTTCTTTAAAACCCAGGTCCATGAGTTGAGTACCTATGTCTTCTTCTATGTACTTTATTGTTTCAGGTCTTATATTTAGGTCTTTGATCCATTTTGAATTAATTTTAGTACATGGGGACAGGCTGTAGTCGAGTTTCATTCTTTTGCATGTGGCTTTCCAGTTTTCCCAACACCATTTGTTGAAGAGGCTTTCTTTTCTCCATTGTGTGTTGTTGGCCCCTTTATCAAAGATTATTTGACCATATATATGTGGTTTTATTTCTGGGCTTTCTATTCTAGAACACTTTAAAGAATGGTTCTGTACTTTCTAAAACATTAAACATATACTTGTTAGCATGTCCCACTATTGTATATCACAAAGAAATGTACACATACTGTATGTGCTTACGATGGGTCCCCCACGAATATTGACAGCAACTTTATTTATAACAGCCAGTTATTGGAAATGACCCCCATGTCTCTCGGTAGGCAATAGTTTAAATAAACTGTGCTATATCCACAGAGTGGGTACTTTTAGCGATTAATGACTTATGGATATATGATACAGTGTGGATTAAGTTTTTAAAATGCCAGATAAAATTTAAAGACAAACATTGAATACCATATGGTTTCAATTTTATACAATTCTGAAAGATGCAATTACATGCATGTGGGGGAAAGGCAGAGCAATGCTTGCCTGGAAAATGCTGAGGGGGGTAGAAGAGAAAAGAAATATTCAAATTTATATTCAAAGAATATAAATACACTTTTTTTTTTTTTGTATTTTTCTGAAGCTAGAAACGGGGAGAGACAGTCAGACAGACTCCCGCATGCGCCCAACCGGGATCCACCCAACACACCCACCAGGGGGCGACGCTCTGCCCACCAGGGGGCGATGCTCTGCCCCTCCGGGGCGTCGCTCTCTTGTGACCAGAGCCACTCTAGTGCCTGGGGCAGAGGCCAAGGAGCCATCCCCAGCGCCCGGGCCATCTTTGCTCCAATGGAGCCTCGGCTGCAGGAGGGGAAGATAGAGACAGAGAGGAAGGAGAGGGGGAGGGGTGGAGAAGCAGATGGGCGCTTCTCCTGTGTGCCCTGGCTGGGAATCGAACCTGGGACTTCTACACACCAGGCCGACGCTCTACCACTGAGCCAACCGGCCAGGGCGTATAAATACACTTTTGAAGTTGATAAATGTATTTATTATCTTGATATTTTTGGTGATTTCACAGGTTTATATAAATGCCAAAATTTATCAAATGGTTCACCATTGGTTGCCTATCAAGTATACGTCCATAAACGGTCATATATATATATATCACAAATACTTATGAGAACAGAGAGGTTTTTTGCCACCTGGACCCTTGCTGACTTGTCTAGTCAATCCATTGATCTGACACCACAATGATCAGTCCATAACCTTTGCCTCCACAAAGCTCAGTATTTAATGTGTCTGAGTATTTACACACTCTGCTACCTCTTCTAAGAAGTAGACTCATTTTCTCAAAATGTATGCTTTGTGTGCTGTGCAGTAAGACTCCACTGTGCAATGTGAGCCCTGATCACCAGTCTCCTCCATGTGGTCCCTGTTGAAATGGAAGCTCAAGGTTTGCTCCGGGAGCCCTCTGCACTCTCAAGTGCCTACAGCTCTGGCCACATTTTTTGGTGTTTCTATTTTCCATCTCTTCCCTCTAGTATTCCAGAAAGCCCAACATTGGAAAATATTGTTCATTTATATTAGTAACGAGGTATAGCAAGTGTTGCATTCATGGATGTTTGTGGACTGACTGTGACTAGGTTTTAGGATAGTGTACCCCAAATCATTTCTATCCACAGATGAAGTTTGATCAGTGAGCAGCAGGGGGCGCTGTGGGTCCACCAGTGTCAGATGGTGGGTGCTTTGTACTGTGTAACCAATCCCCCAAGCTCCCCAGGGCCTTGTTGTCTGGGTTTGCTGATGGGGATTCTGTAGCTGGGTTCTCTCTGGGTGGGGCAGTCGCCTGCTCACTGATCTGTGTAAGGTCCCAGCAGCTGCTTCCTCCCTAGAATCTCCCAGGTGACAAATTCATTTTCACCCTTCTGATCCTCTGTCTACTGAACTAAGCTTGGTCTTTGCTGGTTCTCAGGGTGAAAAAAAGCTTACCATTAGAGGAAACAAATAGTGTGAACAGCTCCTCCTCCAATGGGGAAGATAAAAGAGGCCCAGCCCACCTGAGACCTATTCTGGGGCCACAGGGGCTGTGACACCATGGCTGGGTGTCTCCTTCTCCTCATGATCCTCTCCTACTGCACAGGTAGGGAGAGTCTGGAGGTGTCCAGGGTTGTCTACTAATCCTCTTTCAGCCTCATGTGCTTTAGATCCCTAAGTGGCTTACACGTTATGCCCATCCCAGACCCATGAGTGTCTGTGTCTGCAGATTCCCTGTCCCAGCCTGTGCTGACTCAGCCGCCCTCCCTCTCTGCATCTCCTGGAGCATCAGCCAGACTCTCCTGCACCCTGAGCAGTGGCTTCAGTGTTGGCGACTATGGTATAAACTGGCTCCAGCAGAGGCCAGGGAGCCCTCCCCGGTACCTTCTGTGGTTCAAGTCAGACTCAGATAAGATCCAGGGCCCCGGGGTCCCCAGCCGCTTCTCAGGATCCAAAGACACCTCGGCCAATGCGGGGCTCCTGCTCATCTCTGGGCTCCAGCCTGAGGACGAGGCGGACTATTACTGTGAGACCTGGCACAGTGGTGCTCCTCCCAGTGACACACACAGATGAGGAAGTGGGACATAAACATCAGCCTCCCCAGAGTCTTAGTTCACTACAAATGAACATTTACAAATAATTTCTAAATTATATAGGAAACTAATTCATGGTTTATGTAAGGTCTATTCTCAATTTTTTATTCCATGTTTTTGAATTCTTAGTAAAACAGGATTAATATCAACAGTAAACAATTTATTAAGGCACTGAAATTTTGCCTGTTATCTATATGTAATAAACCAGAGCACGCGGAACTGTTGTGTTTCTCTTGAAATAAGGAAACAGTATGTGTAAAAATTTTTTTCACAGTTCAGGGACCAAACTCAACAGGTGTATCGTCCTCCAGAGCCAGGACTTTTCCCTGTGAGAGGTCAGAGCAGTGACCTTCTCCTTCCTCCCAAGCGCCTGTCTGAGCACAGGCAGCGGAAGAGCTCTGAGTACCGTGGACAAGGCACCAAGATGTGAGGTCCCGGGTGGCGACTCCGGCCCGGGAGGACTTCCACCACAGAGCTGGGGCAACCTCTGCTGGGCACCTGAGCCTACTGTTCAATCAGGAGAGACTGTTACCAAGAGGGAAATTTGTGGCCTGAGCCCAAGAAATATTTTGGGGGCTCTCGATAGTGTGAGAATGCTCTACTGCTGCTGGGACAATGTGGAGCCCGCTCCAGGGAAGGGGGTGAGGTGGATCCATAGATGAGAAATTGTTACAGCCGACAGTACTCAGGGCCGTGGGACTCCCAACAGGGGGTTTCCTGAGCCCCGAAACCATGACTGTGTCCTGTCCTCACACCCTACTAGAGCTTCCCAACAATCCGGGGTGATGGTGGGGTGTGGGACTTCAGGAGCAGAGACTCCCCAGTGTCTGTCATTGCTCCTGTGAAGTTCTTGATGAGCCAGGGTCTGAGGTCACCTTCTCTTGAGCATGAACAGCAAACGCAGTGAGCACCCAGCTAGTGCAAGGCCGTACCTGTGACCTAGGACAAAGGTACCTGACAGTCACGGGTCCAGTACTCATGTCTGGCTCCTGGTGGTACACTTGGCCTCACTCACCTCCTTTGACCTCTAACCTGATGAGGAGACTGACTATCAATATCACTTAGATAAATACTACCCCATGCACAAAGAACACCTGTGTCAAGAGAAACTGAAATAATCATAGCTCTCCTCTCCCCAAGGAGCCATTGTTTTCTGTGTCATTGATGGTGACCGGTACTCACTGGTCATAAGACAGCTTCTCAGATTACTGGGCTGTTAAACCACTTGGGCTCATGTTGTTACCTTGATCCATCTGTAATGGTCAATAAGATATTGTTTTATTGGTATTCCAACTCAAACACAGTCATTTCGTACCCAGATACAAAATATCCCTCAGAGCTGCTGGGCAGGTGACAAGAATGGCATCTGTGACCTGGAAGATTGGGGGCCCTCTCTCACCTCCCTGCATGGCCCTGCTCCCGGCCTGGGCTTGATGCCATCCCCTGACCCTCACCACTCAGGGAAGCTGATTTCTCGGTTTCCTGGAGGTCACCCTCTGAGGACCCCTGATCTCCAGGTTCTGGGGGACCCTCCCTGTGAGGACATGGCTCTCAGACCTGTCACCTGCTCACTTCCTCCACTGTAACCACATGACCTGTCATACCTTTCCCTCTATGGTTCCTTGTTTGGTATGATAATGAATAAATATCTATGTTTGGATCTATAATTCATAAATCCAATCCTCATTAAAACCACAAAACTCATAACAAATGAACTTTATCAGGAATAATGCGGATTAGGGAACAATGGGCCATGAGAATTTTTTAGGTCAGAAATGTAGAAGTAAGTTCTGAAAAGAGATAAGATTTGCTTTTATGGTAATGTTGAGGAAAATCACAAAAGTAGACAAAAAATATCTTAAATTTATCAGATATATATATGTGTGTGTGTGTGTGTGTGTGTGTGTGTGTAAGTGTGGGCAAAAGTAAGTTTACATTTGTGAGTACAAGAAACATGGAGCTTAGACTTGTATTCCTATTTATTAATATTGTATTGTTTACCTGTATTACAATTGTAAACGTACCTTTGCCCACCCCTGTGTATATGCATTTCCAGGATGAGTCATAGGGTAAATGAGAACACAATAAATTAATCAACAACAAAAGACATTTCTTCTCTGACAACATCATGTTCTCATGGCAAAGACACAGATAAAGAGCCAGGACGTGTGCAGTGAGGACGAGGAGCTGACGGGAGCCCTGACACCAACCCCAGCTCTCACATCAATCCAGTGGCAATGCTCACCAAGTAGAGTAATCACCAGGTAGGAAACAACAGGGTTCTCAGAACCTTAGTCTTAGATCTTGTTACAAGGTGGTCACACACCAGTAGTGAACCCAGTGGCAAGACAGAAGCAAATTCAAATCTCAGACAATCCTATATCTGGTAACCTTACACTTCATTTTGATGCCTGGACATCATTAGTGACCTACAAAAATGAATCTGTCAACACAAAATTACACTGAGGGGATCTATTGATTCTACTGCACTGGGTAGTGGCATCAGAATGACCCAATTTCACAAACCAGAGCCCTTCCAGGAGAGCTGGGTGGTGTGAAATGGGCTGCAGGATGTGTGTACTGAGACCAGCAGGGGGCGCTGGTGGACTGCACCTGAGGCTCAGGGTTCTGGGCCAGGCAGGCTAGGAGAGTTCTCTACTGGCTCTTGCACACTTGGGCAGGCAGTGTCCTCACTGCAGTGTGACTTGCCTGCACCTGTGGCCCCGGGAAGGCCCAGAGGGCTGTGACTCACACACTTACCTCATATCTCAGCCCCTCCCCTCATGGATTCAATTGTCCAGGCCTGATTTCCAGCTCAAAATAGACAGAAAATCACACAACACTTTAATCTTCTATTAAACAACTAATTAAACTGCAAACAGAATGAAATACATATTGATACTAAATGGTAAAAAATGCTTTGAAAACTTCATTTTGTTGTCATCCAAGGAATGCAAGTGATTATGGATAATACTAAAATTTAATATGAATACAGTATTACATTAATGTATTATTAAAGTTCCACCACTAAATGAGTCTGGATTGTATTTATTATTTGATGTATAGCGTTTCTGGCAAATCGGTATTTTTACCAATTATTGAGGGATATTATATTAGATTTTAGTAAATATAAATATAAATAATCTTTATAATATAGCTCCAGTCCCTGATATTAGGGAACGCCTGCCCACTGAGCAGATCTGAGCAGTCTCATCACTGACGACTATGTACACCTGGGTGGTCAGCGTGGGAGAATGTGCTCAATACAATGTGTCATTGGGCATTACAACTTTAAACAAAAGATGCCACTAGTCTCATTAGAATGGATAACCCTCAATACACGGATGACAGCAAATGCTACCCAGGAAGTGGGCAGCAGAAACTCTAACTCATGCTGCTGGGAGTGCAAAATAGCATGGTTGCTTTTGTGACCCTATGTCAGTTTCTTACAAAGCTAAACACACTTTTACATGATACAATATAGGTATCACATTCCTGGGTGTTTACTTATATCAGTTATTTGTGTCCAAACAAGTGCACAAAAAGTTGTAGCTTCTTTATTCACGTCTGTTATAACTTAAAAAAACAACTGCTATGTTCTTTAATAAGTGAATAAATTATCAAATTCCTGTCCATTTATACAATGGAATATGATTGAAATATAAATAATAATTAGTCAGGACACAGAAAAACATGAAGGAACGTAACACACGGATATTATTAAGTGAAGTGAGCCAATCTGAGAAGACTGGAACCGTGAGGGGGCCCATCAGGGCCAGGATAAGGGCAGGAGCACCCAGACCCAGCTGTCACCTGAGGATGCCATGCCTCCTACATCCACCCGAAGGAGCGCGTGCCCCCAGTTCCTGAGCTGTGAGTCCCCTCCCTGCCTCTGCAGGTTCCCTGTGTCATCCTTGGGCTGAAGCCCTCCCACTCCTCTAGTTTCCTCATATCAGCTGGATCCCGGCTCTGTACAAGGAGCCTAAGGAAAAGGAAGATTGCACAGCCTCCAGAAAGAGGAAGATTTGCATAGACTCCCCCCTCTGTGTCAGGGGGACATATAAGAAGTGTAAAGGCTCAGACCTGGCTGTGGGTCAGGAAGCAGAGTCTGGGGCGTCTGCACCATGGATTGGGCTCCACTCCTCCTCGCCCTCCTGGCTCACTGTACAGGTGGAGCCTGAGGGAATTCTGGGAGGGCACCTGTTTGTCACCTGGGAGGATGACCTCTCCCCCCTCCCTGGGAAAGGGGTCTGTTCTGTCCTCCCTGAATCTGTGTTGCTCCCTCCTTGCAGGGTCCTGGGCCCAGTTTGTGCTGACTCAGCCCCGCTCTGTGTCGGGGTCTCTTGGACAGAAGGTCACCATCTCCTGTACCCGCAGCAGCGGCAACATTGGTGACAGATATGTGCACTGGTACCAGCAGCGCCCGGGCAGTGCCCCCACCACTGTTATATACGGTGATAACGAAAGACCCTCTGGGGTTCCGGATCGGTTCTCTGGGTCCATCGATAGCTCCTCCAACGCCGCCTCTCTGACCATCTCTGGACTGCAGCCCGAGGACGAGGCCGACTAGTACTGTCAGTCTAGTGATTGCGGCTATAATCACACAGTGCTCCAGACTCATGAGGAAGTGAGACCAGAACTCCCCAGAGCCTCCCCATTCTCACCGTCCGCACCACAGAGAAGAGTTCCTTTCTGTCTCCTGCTGGAATGTTTGTGTTGAGATTGTCAGTTTCTGAGTCCTTCTCTTTTTTTTTTTTTTCCAGATTTCCCCCATGTCTTGATGATGATTGCCTATTTACATTTTAATCATTTCCTGGAGATGATTTCATTCAGAACCAGATTTCTGAGTCTCTGCGTGTCTGTCATTGGAGATAGGGCCATCACCTGTGGAGGGGGTACACATGGGGTATTTAGAAACATCCTTTGGGCTTTATGCCTACATTGCTAGTAGTACCCTCTTCTCTAAGTAATGATCTATAAACACACCTTCGGACATTTCCAAATGTCCCCCGAGGGATTCTACTCACCACAGTCTGAAAATCACTGTGTTAAAAAGACATGTTTTCAGCCTTAGGACACCTTCAACATTTATTCCTGTTTAGGTCATTCAGCTGAACGGAGACTAGATGTGTCATCTCTTTGTGCTTCTGCGTTCTCCTCTGTTAGGACCATTACACACACTCACATGAGGTCAGAGAGTGTGACCCAGTCACATGGAATATCCTGTCAACAAGATAGCAGAGTAAAATTTTTGGCCAGACTACGAGTGAAGTTCATATATTGAAATTTTATATAATGCACATGAAAATGTAGCATATCTATCTTCATGTATTATCTTTTGGTGTATTTGTCCTTTCAAGAGTATTTTTTAAATGTATCTATCAATTTTAGAGAGAAGAAGGAAGAAAGACAGGCAGACAGAAATATGATTTTTTTCTGTGTGTGCCCGACCAGGGATCAAACACACGAACTTTGCGTAATGGGACTATACTCTAAGCACCTGAGCTTTCCGTTCAGGGCTGGAGTATTTTTCAAGCATGAGACACAAGGAAGAATAAAATCATAATAGTTCTGGTACTCTTGGTGTCTGTATTTTTCTATGAGTCTGAAAAGAACAAGCATCTGTTTAAATTTACCCTCTTCTCCCATTTCTGTAAATGTGAAGGATACACTTAGGCACCGAGAAAGAAAATGCAAATCCCTCCTCTTTGGAAGCATTCCCTGGGCTACACATTATGAAGAGATGCCATAGCCTAATTCATCATACAGGGATCACCTGTAAGTTTAAAAAATCAACTACACCTGTAATATGACGTCCCAGATGGACACACCCAGAGACATTTTCACAGATTTCATCAGATGGTGTTTCTCTGGGGCAAATGCACTTCTTAAAACTTCAGAGGACACAAAACACAGAATTTAAAGCAGTGCATGGTCCTGTGGTCTCCCCTTCTGGGACTCTTTTAACTTCTCCATAATATATGTGTATAGATACACACTATATAGACATTAACATAGTAAATCAATGATATACTTTCAAAATTGATTTAGTATATTACTTTACAAAACAAGCCACATGTTTTTCTTTGGGATTGTTTTGTTCTCTAACCTGGAAGTTCTATGCAAAGTAGATGACAAAGAAGAGTCATATTTTGGAGGAGGGAACGCTGGTCGCGGACAAACAGGAAGGAGCTGGAGAGGGAGGGAAGCCTTCATAGAACGGCTGCTCCCGGGAAGGGGGAGAGAAGGATGGGTAGGAAGAGCCTCAGAGCATAGCGAAGGTCTGGGGAAGTCTCAGGTGGACAGGGGAGACTGAAAGTCTCCTGTGTGTGGGGTGCCCATGAAGACACTGCCTATAGCAGGAAAGGCTGGGCTTTAGGCACCTGCTGGGCCAATCATGCCTGGAGCAGCCTCAAGGCTGTGAGACTACAGGGCACCTCTGCTCCCCATTCAGAGTCTCCTGGAAGTCAGTCTGAGTGGTGCACTTCCCGGGCTGCCTTGATGGCCTGAGTTGCTGCATTCCACCCCAGGACAGGGACAGGGCTCTCTTCCTCTCTGCCTTCTCCTCTAATTTGTCCCTACATCCTTGAAGACACTCTCCTCTCTGCCCTAGCTGCAGACTTGGAGGAAAGGTTCTGTAGAAAACCCACTGTCTTACCGGTTGACTCATTTGGGAGATGCCAGGAATCCGTGAGCCTGGGGGACCCTCCGGAGCCACCTGCACCCTCACCTGTGGCCAGATCCTCCTGCTCCAGAGATCCAGGCTCTGGCCTGACCCCTCCTATGTAGCAAGCCTGACTCCTGTGAGACATGCCTTACTTATCTGTTTAAAGGATGACTTTATGAATGAATGAATGCCTGAATGACACATCCAAAGTCCCCTGGTAATTGATGACTTTTTATACTGTTAGTCGCCCCATAGAGGAGGACACCAGTCTCTGCAGCACTGATTGTCTCTGAATCTTCCTAACACATCTCCACTTTCAGAGCCTGGCCTCAATGTGACAAATGGACCACAAACCTGCCCTTCCACCCAACAGCACCAGTGTCGGTGGGGCATCCCCGCCTCTCTCAGGGATACTATTCATCTACTGACACTCTGGACCATTTCTCCCACTTCCCCGGCCTGGGGTCCAATAGGTCACCTCCATGTGTCCTAACTTGGGGCATGGGCCATGTCAGCCCTACTCAGTTTTTTCTGTTGTCATTTTCTTCCAGCTGCCCCAGGATGTCCCCTTGCAAAGTCCTGGAACTTTCCACAGAGCTAAATATTTAATGTAAAGCACTGGTAACAAGCACATCCAGATTAATAATATCCAAGAACACCAAATGAAAACTCAAGATAGACCAAAGCAGTCACTCTGGTTGTCCAAGCCATGCCAGGCCCCATGCTCTGCAGAAGCCTGATAGATGTGCAACCTCCTCTCCTATTTGCCCTGGAAGTGTAAACATTCCTCACCTTCTATATCTTCTTCTGTGAAGATCTGTGTCCCTTTCGTTTTTCAAGTGAGAGGAGATGAGGTAGTGAAACAGACTCCCACATACTGCCTGAAGGGCTTCCACTCTTGCTCCGATGCTCCAATCACTGACTCTCAGAACATCTGAGCTAACCTCAGTGCCTGAGCCAATGCTCGAACCAGTCAATCTTTTGGCTGCAGGAGGGAAGAGAGTAGGGGGAGAGGAATTGTAAAAGAAGCAATGGTGGCTTCTCATTTGTGCCCTAACTGGGAATCGAACTTGGGATGCTTTATCCACTGGGCCAATTGGACAGTGCCAAGATCTGTGTCCCCTTAATAAGCCTCTGTTCACACTCAGCACCCAGAGCAATCCCCTCCACTGGACCCCCATCTCAATGAGACTCACCCTTTTGTTTATTGTTTGTTTATTTCAGCTTTCTGCTCTTCTCTCTGTGTTCCTCAGCTCCACAGCACTCCTCAGGCTCTCCTGGGTTATGATTCATGTGTGAACGAATCACTAACGATCACACCAGACCGCACTTGCATTGTCCTCTGCAGGGATGATTCTTAAGCTGTTGGGAACATAGGAATCAAGGACAGGTGAAGGCTATAGATGTTGAAAGAGCTTGAAAGAGGAGCGGTCCAACCAAAGACCAGAAGAAGGCGACGCATGACTGGCTATGCCAGTTTCTGGAAAAAAGGAGCTCCCAGTTGTGCAGCACTCCAGTAACTGGAGGTTCCAGGGCTGGGCCCTTTGCTGCCTACAGACTAGCAGACATGACTCCTCTGGGCCTGGCCTGGTGCCCTCCATGTGAACCCCTGTGAGCTCCCAGCCCCAGTCATGGTGAAACTAGTGCAGCAGGCTGACCTCCCTGTTCAAGGGCCCTAGAGCCTGTCAGTGTACTGGGGGAGGGGATGGGGCATATTTGCATGAGCAGTCCCTCCTCTGTGAAGCCAGCTGGGAGGGGATAAGAGGCCTAGGCAGCCCTCTCCAGCTCTGTGGACTAAGGAGCAGCTGTGAGCACCATGGCCTGGACCCCTGTGCTCCTCGTCCTCCTCTCTCACTGCACAGGTGGGGACAGCACCCAGAGACCCAGAGCACCTGCACCCTGACCCTTCTATTCACTCTGATGTGTCTGTCTGCAGGTTCCCTGTCCCAACCTGTGCTGACTCAGCTGCCCTCCCTCTCTGCCTCTCTGGGATCAACAGCGAGACTCCCCTGCACCCTGAGCAGCAACCTCAGTGTTGGTGGTAAAAGCAGCTACTGGCACCAGCAGAAGCCAGGGAGTGCTCCTCGTTTTTTTTGTACTACTGTTCAGACTCAAACAAGGAGCTGGGACCCAAGGTCCCCAACAGAGAATCTGGATCTAAGAACACCTCAGCCAATACAGCGTACTTGCTCATCTGGGCTAAAGCCTGAGGACGAGGCGGACTATTACTGTCAGATCGGGCACAGTGATGGTCCTCACAGTGACAACACAGATAGGGAAGTGGGACATAAATCTCAGCCTGCTCAGAGTCTTGTTCATGACAGTTTAATAAATTGTATTTACACAAACTCTACATGGAAGTATTTCTGATTCACAATGTGAATAGTCGACAATGTGCTACTATTCTCCATTCAATGTTTCCAATCCACAGAAAAAATAATACTTCAAGATGACACTGAAATGTTGTCTGGCTTTTCATGTGATAAAACCAGAGACATTAAAGCTTCCTTTATTCTCTTGAAACAAATAAAAAAA
This sequence comes from Saccopteryx bilineata, assembly GCF_036850765.1. NCBI lineage: Eukaryota > Metazoa > Chordata > Mammalia > Chiroptera > Emballonuridae > Saccopteryx > Saccopteryx bilineata. The sequence continues at coordinate 26,401 of NW_027095443.1, forward strand.
AAGCCTGTTCCAGGTCATTCTCCCCAGAGCTCAGGGACCACCCCAGTAGGTGGAATATTTTCCACAGCATAGACTGTCCATCGAGGGGTCAGGGCAGAAAACTTCCTGTCCCTCCTCAGCTCCCATGCTCAGGGATGGTAGAGAACTGTGTCTCAGGGACCAGGCACTAAGATATGAGACGCTGTGTGAGGACACAGGCCCAGGAAGAATAGGAAAAGGAGAGAACCTCAGAATAGAAATAAAGTCATAAAAAGAAAATCCAATAAATATGTATAAATGAAAACACAATAGAAGTAATTTTAAAATAAAAGTCTGGAGAGATCAAGAATACATAATGTTTATTTATTGTCTTATTTATTTGTGTGCTAATATGTTTATGGATTGAGAAATTGTTTACAGTGACCTAAATATTCTCTAGAGGACTTCACCAGGGGGCGCTGTGTATCTTCTTATAACTACAAGGCCTGAAACCAACTCAACCATCAGCCCTAACTAAATGGGCCCAGGGCTGATGCTCATGGCCTGAGTTAGAAGTGATAGATGGGCTTTCTGTTAAAGGGACAGCCATGCCAGCCTCCTAGTGAGAGTAAAGCTATTTGCATAATGCACCATTGAATACCCTTTACCAAGGAAGCTAAGGAGAAAATAAAGACTCCCCAGAAACAAACATCAGCTTGAGCTCAAGGAATCCTGGGAAGTCTCCACCATGACCTGGACTCCTCTCCACCTCCTTCCTCACTCAGTGCCCAGGTTCACGGACATTTCAGAGAGCAGTCTTATAATCGACCTATCTGACTCTATACTTCATTCCTGACATGTTCTAATTTCATTTCATTTTATGGTCCCTCTCTCAGGCTGTGGTGACTCAGGACCCCTCTCTGACTGTGTTCCCAGGAGAGACAGTCACTCTCTCATGTGGCTCTGGCACTGGAGCATGTACCAGCAGTGTGTGGTCACACTGGTTTCAGCAGGAATCTGGCCAAGCACCCGGACATTCATTGATTTTTGATACAAACAATAAGCAGTTCTGGACCCCAGACTGGTTCTCAGGGTCCCTCTTTGGCCACAGAGCTGTCATGAGCCCTAATCTGGGGCCCTAATCTATAGGACAAGGCCTGAGTATTACTGCTGGGACTCTTTAGTAGTGATTGACACAGTCACAGAACCAGGAGATGAACCAAGACACCACCTGCCCTTTGAAAAGCCTGGACACAAACACTGTCATCTGATATAAAATTACATGACCAGACAACTGAACTCACAGGGCAGCCAGAGTGATGGCCTTCCATAGATAGAAGGTATGGAGGTTGTTATTAGTACAGCCTCGTGTGACCCCATGTGTTTGAAACGTTTTCTCCCATATATTGTTCTCCTTGTTAGTTCTACTTCCCGGGATGGACAGGCATTCGCAGGCATACTCACAGCATGTGCGCCATCATTGGCTTCACACTGCCCTCCACCATTAAGCTGATATTTGTGAATTAACCAGCAATCCAATATCTGAATATTTCTCTGAAGACGTAAATATTTGTCCTAAGTAATGAAGCCAACATTCAGCCACCTCAGTCGGGGTGTGAGCTGAGCTCAGCCCCAAGGCTGAGGGAGGGGCTGGCGGTCACTGAGGGACACACATTTGCATGGACAGCCCCTCCTCTGGCAGAGGGGGGAGAAGAAAAGGAGGCCTGAGGAAGCTCAGACCCACTGTGGGCTCAGGGCTGTGAGCACCATGGCTTGGACCCCTTTCCTCCTCGTGCTCCTCTCTCACTGCACAGGTAGGGACAGGTTCAGGGGACACTGGACATCCTGAGAATATTTATTGGGCCCTGATCCCTCACACACTGGTGACTGTGTTTGCAGGTTCTCTGTCCCAGCCTGTGCTGACTCAGCCGCCCTCCCTCTCTGCATCTCCTGGAGCATCAGCCAGACTCACTTGCACCCTGAGCAGTGGCTTCAATGTTAGCGACTATGGTATAAACTGGATCCAGCAGAGGCCAGGGAGCCCTCCCCGGTACTTTCTGTGGTTCAATTCAGACTCAGATAAGGACCTGGGCCCTGGAATCCCCAGCCGCTTCTCTGGATCCAAAGACACCTCAGCCAATGCGGGGCTCCTGCTCATCTCTGGGCCCCAGCCTGAGGACGAGGCAGACTATTACTGTGAGACCTGGCACAGTGGTGTTATTCACAGTGACACACACAGATGGGGAAGTGGGACATAAACCTCAGCCTCCCCAGAGTCTTAGTTTATTAAAAATGAACATTTCAAAATAATTTCAATGTGTAAATTATACTGGGAACTAACTCATGGTTTATGTGGAGTCTACTCCCATTTTTTACCATGTTTCTGAATTCTCAGTATAACAAGATCAATACGAATGAGAAATTATTTATTAAGACACTGAAATCTTGCCTGTTAGCTATGTGTAATAAAACTAGAGCATGAGGGACTGCTGTGTTTCTCTTGAAACAAGAAAACAGCATTTGAAAAAAATTTTTCCACAACTCAGGAAGCATCCCTGCAGGTGGATCTTCTTCCACAGCCAGGACTTTTCCCTGTGAGAGGTCAGAGCAGGGACCTCACTTCCTCCCGAGCGCCTGAGCACAGGCAGCAGAAGAGCTCTGAGTACTGGACGAGGTACCAAGATGTGAGGTCCTGGGTGGCGACTCCGGCCCGGGAGGACTTCCAGCACAGAGCTGGGGCACCCTCTGCTGGGCACCTGAGCCTGCTGTTCAATCAGAAGAGAGGGGGTTACCAAGAGGGAAATTTGTCGCCTGAGGCCAAAAATCTTTTTGAGGGTCTAGATGGGGTGAAAATGCTCCACTGTTCCTGGGGAAATGTGTGTCTCACTCTGAGGGAAGGGGTGAGGTGGGTCCATGGAACAGGTGCTCATACAGCCGACAGCACTGAGGTTCATGGGGTCTCCTGAGAGGAACCTTCTTGAGCCCCTAGGCTTTGACTGTGTCCTGTTCTCTCACCCCACAGGAGCTTTCCAATAATCTGGGGTGACATTGGGCTGTCAGACACCAGGAACAGGACGCCCCAGTGTCTGTAACTCTCCCTGTGAAGCTCCTGATGAGCCAGGATCTGAGATCACTTTATCCTGAGCATGGAGCAGCAAACACAGTGAGCACCCAGCCAGCACACATCCCTTACCTGTGATCAAGGACAAAGGTGTCTGACAGTCAGGGGTCCAGCCCTCTTGTCTGGCTCCTGGTTGTGCACATGGCCTCTCTGACCTCCTTTGACCTTTAGCCTGATGAGGAGGCTGACTATCATTGTCACTTAGATAAATACCACCCCATACACAAAGAACACCTGTGTCAAGGGAAACTGAAGTAATAATAGTTCTCCGCTCCCCAAAGACCCATCGTTTTCCATGTCATTGATTGTGACCGTCACCCACTGGTCATGAGACAGCTTCTGCTGTCACCAGGGCTATTACACTAGGCGGCCTTATGTTCTAGCCTTGGTCTGTCTTCAGTGGTCAGTAAAAGATTTACTTTTATTACTGGCCTTTCATTCAAAAAGAATCACTTTGTACTGAGATACAAAATACCCCTCAGAGCTGCTGGGCAGGTGACAAGAAATGCACAAGTCTGTCATCTGTAACCTGGGAGACTCGGGGGCCCTCTCCTACCTCCCTGCATGGCCCTGCTCCCGGCCTGGGCTTGATGCCTGTCCCCTGCACCCTCACCACTTAGGGAAGCTGCTTTCTCTTCTTCCTGGAGGTCGCCCTCTGAGGACCCCTGATCTCCAGGTTCTGGGAGACCCTCCCTGTGAGGACATGGCTCTCAGACCTGTCACCTGCTCACTTCCTCCACTGTAACCACATGACCTGTCATACCTTTTCCTCTGTGGTTCTTTGTTTGGTGTGATAATGAGTAAACATCTATGTTTGGAGGTATAAATTTATAAATCCAACCCCCATGAAAACCACCAAACTCTTAACAAATGAACTTCTTCAGGGCTAATGTGGATTAGGACACAGCAGGGCAGGAGCAGTTTTAGGTCAGAAATGAAGATGTAATCTCTGAAAAGAGATGAGATGTCCTTTTATGGCACATAAAATGACCTAATTTAACAACCCAGTGCCCTTCCAGGAGAAATGGGTGGTGTGAAATGGGCTATGCGTTCTGAGACCAGCAGGGGGTGCTAGTTGACTACACCTGAGGCTCAGGGTTCTGGACCAGGCAGGCTAGGGAAGTTCTCTACTGGCTCTTGCACACTTGGACAGGCAGTGTCTTCACTGAAGTGTGACTTCTCTGCACCTGTGGACCCAGAAAGGCACATGAGTAGTTGGCTCTGACTGATACATTTACCTCATATCTCAGTCCCCTCCCCTCATGGATTCAACTGTCTAGGCCTGATGTACAGCTCAAAATAGAAAATCAAACAACACTTCAATTTTCCATGAAATACGTAATTAAACTGAAAATAGAATAAAATACATATTGATATTAAATGGTAAAACGTGTTTTGAAAACTTTATTTTGATATCATCCAAAGAAGCAAGTGTGTACAATATTAAAATTTAATATGAATAATACATTATTTAATTATCACCACTTAAAGGAGTCTTGATTATATTTATTAATTTGATATGAAGTGACTTTTGCAATCTGTATATTTTTACCAATTATCGTAGGGTAGTACATTATATTTTAATAAATATAAATAATCGTTATAATACAGCTCCAGTCCCCGATAGTAGGGAACACCTGTCCACTGAGCAGATCTGAGCAGTCTCATCACTGAGGACTATGTACACCTGGGAGTCAGCACCTGAGAATGTGCTCAACACAGTGTCATTGGGCATTATGAGTTTAAACAAGAGATGCCACTAGTCTCATTGGAATGACTAACCCTCAATACACGAATCACAGTAAATGCTACCCAGTATGTGGGCAGCAGGAACTCTAACTCATGCTGCTGGGAGTGCAAAATAACGTGACTGCATTTGTAGACCCTATGTCAGTTTCTTATAAAGCTAAACACACTTTTGCATGATACAATATAGACATCACATTGCTGGGTGTTTACTTATCAGTTATTTGTGTCCAAACAAACACATGCACAAAAACTTGTAGGTTCTTTATTCACGTTTCTTATAACTTAAAAAAGGAACTGTTATGTCCTTCAATAAGTGAATGAGTTATCAAATTCTTGTCCATTTATACAATGGAATATGATTGGAAATATAAATAATAATTTATCAGGACACAGAAAAACATGAAAGAACATAACACACACATATTATTAAGTGAAATGAGCCAATCTGAGAAAATTGGAACCGTGTGGGGCCCTATCAGGGCCAGGATAAGGGTAGGAGCCCTTAGACCCAGCTGTTGCCTGAGACTGCCATGTCTCCTACATCCACCCTAAGGAACACGTGCCCCCAGTTCCTAAGCTCTGAGTCCCCTCCCTGCCTCTGCAGGTTCCCTGTGTCATCCTTGGGCTGAAGCTCTCCCACTCCTCTAGTTTCCTCATATCAGGTGGATCCTGGCTCTGTGAAAGGAACCTAAGAAAAAGGAAGATTGCACATCCTCCAGAAAGAGGAAGATTTGCATAGACTCCCCCCTCTGTGTCAGGGGACATATAAGAAGTGTAAAGGCTCAGGCCTGGCTGTGGGTCAGGAAGCAGAGTCTGGGGCGTCTGCACCATGGATTGGGCTCCACTCCTCCTCGCCCTCCTGGCTCACTGTACAGGTGGAGCCTGAGGGAATTCTGGAAGGGCACCTGTTTGTCACCTGGGAGGATGACCTCTCCCCCCTCCCTGGGAAAGGGGTCTGTTCTGTCCTCCCTGATCTCTGTGTTGCTCCCTCCTTGCAGGGTCCTGGGCCCAGTTTGTGCTGACTCAGCCCCGCTCTCTGTCGGGATCTCCTGGACAGAAGGTCACCATCTCCTGTACCTGCAGCAGCGGCAACATTGGGGACTACTATGTTTACTGGTACCAGCAGCGCCCGGGCAGTGCCCCCACCACTGTTATATATGATGATAACAAGAGACCCTCCGGGGTTCCAGATCGGTTCTCTGGGTCCATCGACAGCTCCTCCAACACCGCCTCCCTGACCATCTCTGGGCTGAAGCCAGAGGACGAGGCTGACTACTACTGTCAGTCTAGTGATAGCAGCGGTAGCAGCTACGATAACACAGTGCTCCACACTCATGGGGAAGTGAGACCAAAACTCCCCAGAGCCTCCCTGTCCTGGGTCTGCCCTCACCGTACGCACCACAGAGAGGAGTTCCTTTCTGTCTCCTGCTGGAAAGTTTGTGTTGAGATTATCGGTTTCTGTGTTCTGGATTTTTTTTCTTCCAGATTTCCCCCTTGTCTTGATTATTGTCTATTTGCATTGTAATCACTTCATGGAGGTGATTTAGTTGAAAACAGGGTTTCTGAGCCTCTGCATGTCTGACATTGGAGATCGGGTCACCGCCTGTGGAGAGGGGTCTTCTGTACACGTCGGACATAGAAACATCCTTTAGGCTCCATGACTACATTGCTAGTAGTTCCCTGTTCTCTAAGTAATGACCCTCAAAAATACCTTCAGACATTTCCAAATGTCCCCTGAGGAAGCCTAATCATCCCAGTATGAGAACCACTGGGTTAAAAGGACATGCTCTCAGCTATTGGGACACGTTCGACTTTCAGTCCTGTTAGGCCATTCAGCTGGATGGAGACTAGATGTGTCATCTCTCTGCCTTTCCGTGTTCCCGTCTGTTAGACAGGACAGTTACACACACTCACATGAGGTCAGAGAGCCTGTGGCCCAGTCACATGGAATCTCTTCTTAACTAGAGAGCAGAGTATAATTTTTGGCTATGGGTGCCGTTAATATATTGAAATTTTAAACAATGCACATGAAATTCTAGAATATCTATATTCATATATTATCTTTTGGTGTATTTATCTTTTTAAGGGTGTTTTTAAAATGTATTTATCAATTTTAGAGAGAAGATGGAAGAAAGACAGAGTAACAGAAACATTTAACTTTTCCTGTGTGTGTCCTGACCCGGGATCAAACACACAAACTTTGCATAATGGGACGACACTCTAAGCCCCTGAGCAATCCAGTCAGGGCTGGAGAATTTTTCAAGCATGAGACACAGGATGAATAAACTCATGATAGTTCTTGTACTCTTGGTGTCTGTATTTTTCTATGGGTCTAAATAGAACAGGTGCTGTTTAAATTTACCCTCTTCTCCCATTTCTGTGAAGGTCAAAGATACACTTAGGCATCGAGAAACATAACGCAAATCCCTCCTCTTTGGAAGTGTTCCCTAGGCTACACATTGTGAAGAAACGTCATAGTCTCATTCATCATACAGGGATCTTCAGTAAGTTTAAATCAGACCACAGCTGTAATATGACGTCTGATATGAACATACCCAGAGATATTTTCACAGATTTCATGAGATGGTATTTCTCTGGAGCAAATGCACTTCTTAAAACTTCAGAGGACACAAAACACAGAATTTAAAGCAGTGCATAGTCCTGAGGTCTCTCCTCCTGGGGCTCTTTTAACTTCTCCATAATATATGTGTATAGATACACACTATATAGACATTAACATAGTAAGTCAATGATATACTTTTAAAATTGATTTACTGTAATAATTAAAAAAGAAGCCACATGTTTTTCTTTGGGATTGTCTGTCCCTCCAATCTTGAAGTTGTATGTGATGTAGATGACAAAGAAGGGTCATATTTTGGAAGAGGGAATGCTGGTCACGGACAAACAAGAAGGAGCTGGAGAGGGAGGGAAGCCTTCATAGAACGGCTGCTCCCGGGAAGGGGGAGAGAAGGATGGGTAGGAAGAGCCTCAGAGCATAGCGCAGGTCTGGGGAAGTCTCAGGTGGACAGGGGAGACTGAAAGTCTCCTGCGTGTGGGGTGCCCATGAAGACACTGCCTTTAGCAGGAAAGGCTGGGCTTTAGGCACCTGCTGTGCCAATCATGCCTGGAGCAGCCTCAAGGCTGTGAGACTACAGGGCACCTCTGCTCCCCATTCAGAGTCTCCTGGAAGTCAGTCTGGGTGGTGCAGTTCCAGGGCTGCTTAGATGGCCTGTGTTGCTGCATTCCACGCCAGGACAGGGGCAGGGCCTTCTTCCTCTCAGCCGTCTCCTCTAATTTGTCCCTACATCCATAAAGACACTGTTCTCCTTGCACTGGCTGCAGACTTGGAGGGAAGGATCTTTAAGACACCCACTGTCTTACCTGTTGACTATCTGGAAGATGCCAGGAATTTGTCAGCCCGGGGGACCCTCCAGAGCCATCTGCACCCCTGCCTTTGTCCTGATCCTCCTGCTCCAGTGATCCAGGCTCTGGCCTGACCCCTCCCATGCCTGACTCATGTGAGACATTCTTTACTTACCTGTTTAAAGCAGGGGTAGTCAATCTTTATACCTCCCACCCACTTTTGTATCTCTATTAGTAGTAAAATTTTCTAACTGCCCACCAGTTCCACAGTAATGGTGATTTATAAAGTAAGGAAGTAACTTTACTTTATAAAATTTATAAGGCAAAGTTGCAGCAAGTTAAAACATATAACAATAATTACTTACCAAGTACTTTATGTTGGAATTTCGCTAAGTTTGGCAGAATAAATCTTGATAAAACAACTTACTATAGTTAAATCTATCTTTTTATTTATACTTTGGTTGTTCTGCTACCGCCCACCATGAAAGCTGGAACTCCCACTAGTGAGCGATAGGGACCAGGTTGACTACCACTGGTTTAAAGGATGACTTTATGAATGAATGAATAAATGCATGAATGACACATTCAAAGAGCCCTGGTGGACCTGGCCGGTTGGCTCAGCGGTAGAGTGTCGGCCTGGCGTGCGGGGGACCCGGGTTCGATTCCTGGCCAGGGCACATAGGAGAAGTACCCAATTTGCTTCTCCACCACCCCCCTCCTTCCTCTCTGTCTCTCTCTTCCCCTCCCGCAGCCAAGGCTCCATTGGAGCAAGGATGGCCCGGGCACTGGGGATGGCTCCTTGGCCTCTGCCCCAGGCGCTAGAGTGACTCTGGTCGTGGCAGAGCGACACCGCGGAGGGGCAGAGCATCGCCCCCTGGTGGGCAGAGCGTCGCCCCTGGTGGGCGTGCCGGGTGGATCCCGGTCAGGTGCATGCGGGAGTCTGTTTGACTGTCTCTCCCCATTTCCAGCTTCAGAAAAATACAAAAATAAATAAATAAATAAAAAATAAATAAAAACACCAAAAACCAGAGAAAGTGAGAAGGATAAATCCAGTTCATAATCGTTTATAAAATCTGCTTAAAGGTTACTCTTCTTTCAAGAAATTTCAGCTCAATGTTTCTAGAATGTATACTTGGGTTTAATTTCAAAACAAAAGAGTTTGCAACAATGCCTCCACATTCTCTTAAGTGATTCTCCTTTGAGTCATCAATGCAGGAGAGCAACAGTGCAGCGCCCACATTTCAGTTTCAGCCAATTCCTGAAAGGAGATAGATGACCACGCGTCTTTCAGTCTTTCTTATTTCAATTTTACGTGCTGCTTCCTATTTAAAACAATTCATCGGCCCTGGCCATTTAGCTCAGTGGATAGAGCGCCAGCACAGCTGCAAAAGTCCCGGGTTCAATCCTAGTTCAAGGCACACATGAGTAGCAACCATCTGCTTCTCTTCCCCTCCCTCTCCCCCTTCTCTCTCCCTCTTTCCCTCCCACAGCCAGTAGCTTGATTGGTTTGAGCCTTGCCCAGATGCTGAGAGTAGCTCAGTTGATTCAAAGAACTAGCCCCAGACAGAGGTTGCCAGGTAAATCTCACTCTGGGCTTATGTGGGAATCAGTCTCTCTAACTCCCCTTCTCTTACTTAAGAAAAAAGAATGAAAGAAAGAAATCAATCAGACTATCCTTGTTACATTGGATTACCATTTATTCCATATCTGAAGAACTTGCCAAACTTCACTAAACTAGTTGCTGTACCGAACAAGCTGCCCATTGGAATAAGTGCCGGATATTGGCACTGCGGTTCTGGAAAGGTGGAATTAGGATCTGTTTGTAAAGGCCGGCAGCTGGTGGTGATGCTAAACAAGCCCACTGTGGAGGCTCTTGGAGTCCTTTCTGATGATGCTGAAACGGGTTCTGTAGCTCCAGGTGAAACCCTTAGAATCGGACTAGAAGGACTTGCAGAAGAGGAGCTTCCTCCTGGAGCCATACTCTGTGCCCCTAGTCATCTTTGTCGTTCTGGATGTACCTTTCATGCCTGCATAGTGATACAGGGCACATATACATGCTAACGCACATCGGGATGATGGGACACAGTGTATAGATGTGTTTCTGTACTTGTCCAGGGAGTAGTAGGAGGAAACAGAGGGTGGAAGGTTGAACAAGACGTGTCCTAGGGATGGTGATTGATGGGTGATAATGGGAGCAGGTACTTAGAACTCTTCACTGTTGATTGTGAACCTTCAATATTATCCACAGTCTGTATTTGTTAATTCTCTATACCTGTCTATCAAGATGTGTGCACATTTTGTTACTAAAAGTCACTCAAATTTTTCAAAATGTATGTTATCACCATGATCTCAAGCTTAAGCCAATATTTCCCTAAAGGAAAAGGAAGGAGTAGGTTCAGTGACCTGAAGGGACAGGGCTCAGGGTGCTGCGGTGACTCCCAAGGGGTGAAACTAACCCCCATCCTCCTCAGTGCTGGGTGTGAGCTGAGCTCAGCACCAAGGCTCAGGGAGGGGCTGGCGGTCACTGAGGGACACACATTTGCATGGACAGCCCCTCCTCTGGCAGAGGGGGGAGAAGAAAAGGAGGCCTGGGGCAGCCCAGCCCCACTGTGGGCTCAGGGCTGTGAGCACCATGGCCTGGACCCATCTTCTCCTCGTGCTCCTCTGTCACTGTGCAGGTGGGGACAGTCCTCCCAGACACAGGGCAGCCATTTAACCTGTGTCAGCCACTTTGACTGAGCCCCTTAGAATTACTTTGGTTCTTGCCTCATGTGCCATCTGTGTTTGCAGGTTCCCTGTCCCAGCCTGTGCTGACTCAGCCACCCTCCCTCTCTGCATCTCCTGGAGCATCAGCCGGATTCACCTGCACCCTGAACAGTGGCTTCAGTGTTGACGAATACTGGATATACTGGTAGCAGCAGAAACCAGGGAGCCCTCCCCGGTATCTCCTGACTTACAAATCAGACTCAGATAAGCACCAGGGCTCCGGGGTCCCCAGCCGCTTCTCTGGAACCAAAGATGTATTGGCCAATGCGAGGCTCCTGCTCATCTCTGGGCTCCAGCCTGAGGACGAGGTGGACTATTACTGTGCTACAGCTCATGGCAGTGGGAGCAGCTTCCGTTACTCACAGTGTCTCAGATGATGAGGAAGTGAGACAAAAACCCCTGGTTTACCGACTTTGTCTCTGAGCCTCTTTTAATTGAGAAGTTTCTGTGGAGACGCCTCACTGAGGGGCGACTCCGCAGTTACACCGGTTCATGGACATGAATGAGTAACTTCGTTATGCAGTGCAGGGCATTGCAGGTGAGGTAATAGAGCCCAACTGCCCACAGGGTAGTAGTAAGTAAACAAATTAACACTGTGTCTGTGTCTACTACACATGACAAGCAAGTCAGTCATGTTCACCCACAAAACTTATGCCGCAAAGCATCAATATTGTGTTGCTAATACATGTCCACAGTGCTGTGTTAATACTCACGCTGGTCACAGACACTGTTTCCTTCTTCTGGATCAGCCTTCAAGTCTAAATGGACCCAGATCCACAGACCATCACTGACAGCCCCTCACTCTGTTCTATTGTCTCGCCTTTGCTGCGGGACCCACCCCCTCCTGGTCTCTCCCTCTGCCCTTCAGGTCTTCACTCCATCCCCATGTTAGTGTCAGAGAAACTGGCAAGGTCTTGCTGGAGTCTTCATTACCCCAGGCTCTGGCTACAGGGAGGATGGACAGATAGCAGACCAAAGTAAATTCATTCCTCATTTTTCCTACTGTCAGCTCCCCATTGAGTTGTTCACTCTCCCACAGCCAGTCTCTTTAATGTGACCATATATTATTCTTTCTTTCTTTCTTTCTTTCTTTCTTTCTTTCTTTCTTTCTTTCTTTCTTTCTTTCTTTCTTTCTTTCTTTCTTTCTCTTTCTTTCTTTCTTTCTTTCTTTCTTTCTTTCTTCCTTCTCTTTCTTTCTTTCTCTCTCTCTCTTTTTTCTTTCTCTCTCTTTCCCTCCCTCCCTTCCTTCCTTCCTTCCTTCCTTCCTTCCTTCCTTCCTTCCTTCCTTCCTTCCTTCTTTCCTTCCTTTTCTTTCTTTCTTTTGTTTTTCTTTAGATAAGAGAGGGGAGATTGTCTATCCCCTCTATTGACTCCCACATGTGCCCTGACTGGAATCCACTCAAAACCCCTGTTGGTACTGATGTTCAAATAAATGATCTATCCTCAGCACCTGAGGCCAATGCTCAGACCAACTGAGTGAGAGGGGAAGAGAAAAAAGGAAAACAGAAGGGAAGAGAATCAGATTGTCATGTCTCCTGTGTGCCCTGACCAGGATCAAACCTGAGATATCCATATGCAGGGCCAATGCTCTATCCACTGAGCCAAACGGCCAGGGCCTGATTTTTTCCTTAAAATAATCTGTCTATCCAACCTTTGAGTATTTATAAGTAGAAACTGCTAATATATTTATTCTTCATCCTTCAGAATTACTGAGGCCCTGAATAAAGTCAGATTTGATGTCATAAACAAAGGAAGGGCTGGCTATTGGGCACAGCAGTGGTGTGTGGGCAGGAAGAAGGGGGCTGTGTGCTCACCCTGCCCTGTGCTTCCTGAGACCTGAGACCCCACAGCTGAGGGTCCTGGGCCTGCAGGAGGAACATGGACAGATTTCCCTGACTCTGCAGGACTCGGACTGCTGATTAAAGGGAAGCGTTGTCAGAGCTAATCTGTATCAAATTCCTCCTCCTTGCCAAAATTTCATCCTGTTCCAAGAGAAGTGTTTTCTTACACACTGGCCTTCTTAGCTGCAGGTTCTGGGACCTAAAGGGTCTTACAGAGAACTAGCCCCAGGGCTTGGTTTGCATGAAGAACCTCCCTCAGGGGACAGACAGAAAGTAAGAGGGACAGGAGACCACTTGCCCTCATGCTTGATCTCTGAGGAAATGGCTCCATGTGGTGCATACACTCCTGGACATGCATTCCTGTCTCTCTCTCCCACTCTGGGACACAATTGAGCACGATTTTTCTGAAAATAATGTCAGATCCACAAATTCAGTGCTCAGTCACATACTCTCTCTCTCTCTCTCTCTCTCTCTTTCTTTCTCTCTCTTCTCTCTGAGTGCACACCCCCCTGGGCTCTGTAGTTCTCAGGCTCCTGTCCCCCTAGAACTCAGGAATCACTCTGTGCTAACCCAGCATCCTCAGGGTCAGAATCGCCAGGAGGCAGACTGTCCCACAGCGGGAACCTCAGACACAAGTAGAGCACCTGCTCTACTGGGATGGGTGTGACACTCAGGGTCCAAGAGTGAGTCTCCAGTTCTTGTCAGAAGCTCAGCTAAAATCTCCTCTGTCCCAACCTGGGCCACAGGCTTCTTACCTCAGGCACATAGTCTGCCCCTGTCTCCTCCTAGTGACATGTGTGTCCTTTGACAAAATATGTTTAGTCTAATTGCATTTGTAATTCAAATAAATTCCTGTATTTTTTGACTCCCTGAATGAATGAGTTCTCTGTCCTGAAATGCTGGACACAAGGAGCAGAGCTGTGGGGGCACCCACCCCTGACCCCACGTATCTCTGTCCTGGGAGCTCTGTCTCCGTGTGCTACAGCCGTCACCAAGATGGTCTGAGGTTCATAGGAGGGGACACTCTGGGGTTTCCTTTGGCTCTTGAGAAGCTTCTTTTGAGCTCTCAAAGAATTTGATAACTTTTGGAGGAGAGCGTCTTTGTTTGCCTGGTAATATCTATCTATCTATCTATCCATCTATCTATCTATCTATCTATCTATCTATCTATCTATCTATCTATCATCTATCTATCATCTATCTATCTATCATCTATCTATCTATTTCTTTATCTATCTATCTATCTATCTATTTACACAGCTCAGAAAAATTAGAGAATATTTTATAACTTCTTTTTTTTTTTCTTTGTTTCTTTTTTTTATTTCATTTTTTAGAGAGGAGAGGAAGAGACAGAGAGAGAGAGAGAGAGAGAGAGAGGAGAGATAGAGAGAGAAGGGGGGAGGAGCTGGAAGTATCAACTCCCATATGTGCCTTGACCAGGCAAGCCCAGGGTTTCGAACCAGCAACCTCAGCATTTCCAGGTCGACGCTTTATCCACTGCTCCACCACAGGTCAGGCATTTTTTATAACTTCTTATTTATTTTAAAATATCCCCTAATTTTTGTGAGCAATATATCGACCTATATATAACTTTCTACACTATACATATGTATATATTAAACACTGTGCACTCATGTCTGTGTTTGCATTTTCCATCCCCAGCCTGTGCCGAATCAGCTGTCTCCCTTTCTGCATCACCAACCCGCTGGGACACCCCCTGCACCCTGAGCAGTGACGTCAGTATCAGGCACACAGGATATGCTGGTGTCAGCAGAGTCAGGGAGCCCTCTCCAGTCTCCCCTGACAACAGAAGGGTGACCAGGCCAACACTATTCTGGAAAATATAAATCTAAAACCATAACTCAGCCTCAGAGATGGAGTCGGGGATATAAAATTATGAACAAACTAAAGCTTTGTCTATTGGAATGTAAAGATTTTGTCATCCATCAGTGTTCAGAGTCACATGGTCTCCAGCAGTGACTATGAGGTTAGCCCTGTACTCTGTCCTTACCAGGGTGAAAGGTGAACTGTCTATTTAGACTAAACTGACAACTTCATGCCTGTTTCAGGCCTTGCTTGGGTTCCCTGGCCTTGCTCCATGGTGCTTAGCCTAAGTTGTGGGCAGGGACCTTGACTCTATCTCTGTGACAGTGTCCTTCATTTCAGGGTCCTAGCATCCTGTTTGCTGACCCAGTCACCCTTGGTTGTTGGGTACCCTGATCCAGTGATCACGTCATCTCTGGGAGCAGCAGCAACATTGAATCCTATAATGCTCCAAGGCCTCACACGGCCTCACAAGCATCTTGGGCTCCAACCTGAGGAGGAGGTTATGACAACATTCCCATAAGTGATGAGACTCAATGCACACAGTGCTGTGTGCTCAGGAGGAAGCGACACAGACACCTCCTCTGAGACCCCTGAGCAGACATCATTCTTGTGTGATTGTTGTCACCTCTGTCACCAGCACCTGAGGATCAGAAGCCCTTCCATGTGTCTCTTTTTCCAAGTATGTCCCCTTCTCTGTCACCATCTAGATGTTCTTAATGGCACCTCCTGCAACCGGTCATGTCCACACAGGACAGAGCTCCTTGGACAGGGCACAGCGTGTGCCCAGACAGACACAAGTGGGGCAGAGGTGCCTGATCCCAACAGTGTCAGGAACAAAGACTTAGAGACTGCACTTGACTGGACTCATCAGCATCAGGTCTCACTTGGGTTTCCAGTTACAGGAGGTGAGAGTGTTGAGAAAAGAAGTGTTTTAAACTGGGGCATCTGGACCATAACACACTGAGGAGAAAAGAGTCTTCTTTTTGGAAATAAAATGGATGAGTAATAAACATCTGTGTGTTTTGCTGATTGACCTGAAACACAAGGTCTCTGAGGCCCCTTAGGAGTGAGAGGGACACCCTTAGCCCCACCCCCTTTGTCTACAATCCTGGCAACCTGGGTCCCTCTGTGACATCACAAGGGGCTTCAGAAAATAGAAACAGGACACCAGGGCTGACCTGGTACTAGTTTCAGGAAAAGAGAAGCCCTTGTGCCATCTTCATTTCCTACTTAAAGTGAAGCTACCATCTGCAGGTGACTCCCGAGTCTCTCTCAGGGTGCCCTGCCCTGAGCTGGGTCTGACTGCTGTCTGTGCCTCCCCTGGTGACCTAACTCCCCTCATCTCCAGGTGCCATGAACGTGGATGAGTAATAAACTCATGACCACACATCTTCTCGGAGCCGCCGTGTTGGGCAGAAAAATATATTATGCTCACTTTGTTAAAGATGGTGCTGCCCACATGGAAGCCCATTGCCCAGGTGATATTAATGTGTGTTGGGGGCAGGCTGTGGGCAGGCAGGATCCTTGTAGCCTGGGGTTGGTTTTAGGACTAAGCCTTTCCCACCCTTTTTGATGTGGGGTGGTACAATCCCATCATGCCTCAGATAAGTGACTTTGTATTAGAGACTCCCCTATTTTGTATATTGGATTAAAAGTTTTGATTTCTGCACTATAAAGTGGGGCAGACCCTGAGCTTGCGCTCTCAGTTCCTGAGATTAGCATTAGAGAGCAGAGCAGAGAAAGGCCACGTGGAGGAGGCCAGGAGAAGCAGCCAAGATGGCGGAGTGCTGAAGGAGAAGCCACTTTGTGCAGAGTTTGTGCAGGGAGGAGGAGGAGTTGAGGAACAGAGGTGAGTAAGACTGGTGAGGTTAGACTTTGATTCTAGAAAAACTCGGGTAAGTCAGTAGCTTTATGAGCACTGAATGTGAGTGGGTTTTGGAGCCCAGTGTGTGTTTTTACTTGCCCACTGGGTGCAAGCTAGGATTAAAGATGATGGCCTACCAGTTTTTGGCTCCATTGTTTCTTTACCAACTGTCCGAATCCAATGTGAACCTGCATGGGCCAGGCGGCTGTGATGGTGGCCTCGGCTACTGGCTTTACACGCTGCTCAGTCTCCTTCTTCAGGTCTCACATCATCACCTCTCACCCACCTCATTTATAAAGACAAAGCAGCTCAGGTGTAGATACAAGTGTAGAAATCTTACCCCCCACATCCATCCTGCTGCCCCTGGTCCCACCCAGTCTGCTTCTCAAGAGGCTCAGGAGAGTGTGAAAGGGCCATGGATTTGCTGAATACATATTTGTAATTATCTCAATAAATGAAAAGCCAGAATCTGCGGGCTGAACCAAAAACTTGAGGCTAGTATGTTCCAAAAGGAAATTTTATTTTAGAAGGTCCTGGGTGCAGGCAGGCTGAGACCAGCCAAGGGTGTCAGCTCTGGGCTGTGGGAGCGAGTGGTGGATACAGGCTAGGGGTGGATTAGCATATCTTGGTTTATGGTCTTGGTCACTGACTTGATGAGTAGAAGGTGGGAAATTTTACCTGCAGAAACACCTCCTTTGCAAGTTCTTCTGATATAACACAGGCCTAATCAGCATGGTCTTATCTGGTGTCCTTAGTAAATCTCCAAGACAGCCTGGGTCAGGTATCTCCCAGGAACAGCTGGTACAGATGCCTTTGGGCCTGTGGCTAGGCTTTTAAAAAGAACTATTGTGATTTTAACTCCCTTAATGGTCAGATCCCTCCCCAATGTAAGCTTTTCCTGACATTCCTGCCAAGATAAACTTCTTGTTAAATTTCAAAATAAAGGCCAGGAAGCCATTAAGGGAGAGAATAGCAAGGAAGTTGAGTACAACCTTACTGTGGGGGATGATAATGTTCTTTTTTGAGCCCTTCTTCCTTCTTTGGGCCTGCATGGTTCTCAGGATGGCAGCTGAGTAGTCATTTTATCTGTCATAAACAAGTAGGGGGGGCACCACATGACATGAAATGTCTGCATTTGCACCTGGTGCCAAATGAGTCCAATAACTCCTGCGGAATCTGGGTATTTTGTAGAATCTCATAGTTGTGTCATTTGAAGACAGGGAGACAATTGATAAATTGTCAGTTGTTCCCAGGCCACATTCAAGTGAGCTAAACATCTGCCCTCCTCACTCCTGGGGCCCATCACCCCCAGACTGGGACCAAAACTCAGTGAAACCTGGTCTTCTTCTGTCACTTGTACAACCCAGGAGGTCTCATGTTCTCACCACTGTCTCTCTTTATGGGGTCACCAAGAATATCTTATCCTCTTACTGGTTTCCTGATGCAAACAGAATCCCCATGCACCCGGTTTCAAAAAATACCTCCAGGTTCCTGAGTAGCAAGAGAATAAAATCATGTCCCACATCTGTGACCTGTTTCCCGGAGCATCTGCTCCCAGGCCAGCACCCAGAGACCACGGGGTATGAGGAAATGCTTTATTGTCTGTCAGTGCCACGTTTGAGAAAATGTACTTAAAATTAAATTTGAACAGCCTCTTTTATTTATATTTTAAAATACTTTGCCTTAAAACTTTATTTATTTAAAATCTACAATGATATGTATAGTGGTAACCTGGCATTTTGTATATTTTAAATAATATCTATGAAACTGAAATATGAATAGTTTATTCCAATGTTTGCCATTACATATTTTAAGTACTTTATCGCTGTTTTCAGACTTTCCCAAAACAAAAATGGTGACTCATGTTGACTTTGTTAATTTGGGCTAATATTTAAGTGGGAAATAATAAATATTGTGCACACAGTTTTGATTTGTTTTTATTTTTAGTATGTGCATGAAAAAGAGAGATGGAGAGATAGACAGGGACAGACAGACAAGGGAGAGAGATGAGAAACATCAACTTATAGTTGTGTCACCTTAGTTGTTCATTGATTGCTTTCTCATATGTCACTTGCTCAAGCCAGTGACCTTCGTCTTCAAGCCAGTGACCATGGGCTCAAGCTGGTGAACCCATACCCAAATTGGCAACCTTGGGGTTTTGAACCTGGATCCTCAGCATCTCAGGCTGATGCTCTATCCACGGCACAAAAGCCTGGTATGGCTGTGCACATAGTTTTAAAGAAACCATGGAAGGGAACATTCCCCAACATATTTTTTTTGTGAGGAATATTCCCCTTGTTATCATAAAGAGAAAAAAATAGGTAAAAGTATTTACCCATAATTTCAGCAGTGAAGTGGGGAGCTGAATTTTAACCCCACCCCTCAGCAATGAGACTGAATGAGGTGTCTAAAGCAGACTGAGTTTGGACTCTTATGCTGTGTGCGGGTGACTCTGGGACCAGTGAGAGCACAGCCTTGAACCCCACCTGCACTAACAGCACTGAATAGAGGTGAGTGGTAAAGCAGTTAGTGCTGCAGGTGTCCCTCCCCACCCTGGTGTCAGTGAGGCCAAAGAGCCAGGGGAACACTGAGTGTCCACGCCCAGTGAGCACAGACCTTCCCCTTGGCCCTGTGACTCCCTCCCTGAGGTCAGCAGGGCCCAGCAGGAGGTTTGGGTCACAAGCTCACTTGATGAGTACAAGCTGGTGACTGTCCCTGGCCCACGGGACCCAGGAAGGTGTCAGCAGCACAGGGCAGTGGAGTCAGAGTCCCACCCTTACAGAGCCAGTGGGACCTGAACACACACCCCGACCTTCTGCTGCAGCTCAGCGGGAGGACGGCCTGATCGAAGGAAGAGTAGATGGGACCCAGAGGCTCCTAATACAACCTTCCTATGTCCGAGACCCACTAAAACTCAGCACTCCTTATATTAAGAATCAGAAAGTTTAAAACCTGAATGAGAGATAAGAATCTACAGTGAGATGAACTAGATGAAGAAATATTATGACAGATATTTTGAAAACAATCCTAAAATCCATGTTTAAAGCAACAAAAATTGGTAACATAGATGTAAAGGAGAAAAACTCAGAATTTAAATTGAAGTCGTGGACACAAAACAAAGAGAAATTATAAAAATGAAAAATTCAATAGGTGAAATAAAATAAACACTTAGAGGCCCTGGCCGGTTGGCTCAGTGATAGAGTGTCAGCCAGTGTGTGAAAGTCTCGGGTTCAATTCCCAGTCAGGGCACACAGAAGTGCTCATCTGCTTCTATACCCCACCCTCTCTCACTTCTCTCTCTCTCTCTCTCTCTCTCTCTCTCTCTCTCTATCTCTCTCTCTCTCATTTTCTCTCCTCTAATCCTGTAGCCATAGCTTGATTGTAACGAGTTGACTCCATGGCCTCCACCTCAGGAGCTAAGAAAATGGCTCTGGTTGCAATGAAGCAATGGCCCAAGATAAGCAGAACATCGCCCCCTAGTGGACTTGTCTGGTGAATCCCGGTCCAGGTGCATGCACGAGTCTGTCTCTGCCTCCCCTATCTCACTTTAAAAAGAAAGAAAAAAATAACTCTAGGAAATCAGGGATAGGTCAAATTGTTTTATCTATCATCTATTTAATCTATCTGAAAAGAGGACCAACATAGTTTTTTCTGATAGTCCCAAAACCATGAATATTCCCTAGGATGTCACTAGGGGGGGCTATGATCTTCTCAGAGGTGCAAGCCTGTAAAGAACTCAAATGGTTTTAACTGAAATGGGACCTGCACCCACACACATGACCCAAGTTAGAGGCAACAGCAGATGCTTCCTCTTAAGAGACAGATTCAAAGCTGACAACCACCACCCCCTCCTCCTGAGAGGGCAGCTGAGAACTGTGCTGAACCCAGAATTAACTGGGTGTTGCTTTGGGCTCATATTTGCATAATGCACATTCAAAAGAAACACTTGACCCTGGGGGCTTAGGAGATGAAGGGACACCACGAAGACCAGCACCATCATGAGTCCAGGGGAACTAGGAGAGTCTCCACCATGACCTGGACTCCTCTCCTGCTCCTTCCACTCCTCACTCTCTGCCCAGGTCCATGGACATTTCAGAGACCAGCCTTTGGAGGGATCCATCTGCCTTCATTCTTCATTCCTGATGGTGATTATTTTTATTTCAGGGCGCAGTTCTCAGGCTCTGTTGACTCAGGAGCCCTCTATGACCGTGTTCCCATAAGATACAGTCACTCTCACCTGCAGCTCCAGCACTGAGGGGTCATCAACAGTAACTCTCCACACTGGTTCCAGCAGGAGTCTGGCCAGGTCCCCAGGACACTGATTTATGAAACAAGCAATAAGCTCTCCTGGACCACCACCCAGTTCTCAGTCTCCATCCTTTGTGGCAAAAAGCTGCCCTGAGAAGCTGGGGTCCTGTCCCAGGCTAAGGACAAGTATTACTGTGCTCTGTGGTACAGCAGCCATTTCCACAGTGACAGATGCAGGTGGGGAAGTGAGACAAAACCCCCAACTCAGTGCACCCTCTGCTCTAATGTCCTGAGCTTGCCTGGTCAAGGCACATATGGTAGCAAATACTGCAAGTTGATACTTTGTATTTCTCCTCTCTTTCTCTAATATATATATATATATATCTTAATATAAATGTTTTGTTAATTATCTTTACTCTGGAGAATAAAGGTTCCACATATTAATTAATTTATCTGATAAAGACCTCACTCTGTGTTCCTGAGGTCAGTACAGAGGTCACAAAAACAGATTAGTGCTAATTTTTCTGCGATAGAGTACATTCCCTACAGAGGCTCTGAGGACAGGTCGGTGATTCCTGCAGGGCAGAGCTGTGATGACAGAGACACAGGCTGAACACAGGCTGTGGGATGTGAGGAGTTGCCAGGAGCCCTAGAAAGTCAAAGAGACAGGAAAACACTTATCCACAGCCTTAAAAGGCTTTGGCCAGCTGACATCTGCATCTCAGACTTAACCCCACAACAGACAGAATTGATATCCCTTGCTCTAAGTCATTCAGCCCGTGTACTTTGTTGCAGCAGCCCTGGGACACAGGACAGCAGGACAACACAGCCAGTGACAGGGCTGAGGGCATCAAGTTCACAATTTTTTCATGTATAACAGAGGTTCCAACCCGACATGAGGACTTGAAGGTCACTGAACCGTGTCCATAGTGTATAAATGTGACTCATCACTGCTGTGCTGTGCTCTGTCTTGACGTGGACATTGTCTGAATTTCAGGGGGACAAGATGAGGCAGTGACCAATCTTCCCATCACTGTAAGGGGTCCAACTGATAGAGTAGGTCTCCATTACCCACAGTGCCGTTCTCTGTGAGTTTGCAGGTGTGGACCTTGATGGGGTACACTTATACTTGAGGACACAGCAAGAGTACTAATAAACTCCAAGGACAGCCCCACCAGGTCAAGGGACACCCATCAAGAGAAGTTGACCTTCAGGAAATGCTCCTGTTCAAGGGGAGTTTTAGCTGCTCAACCCATTAGGGTTGACTTCGTGGGGGTCTCTTGGCATGTCACCTCTGCCCAATTTGAGGTAAGTAGACAGCTACAGCAACATAGTTGTGGGAGGCAGGGGCTGTCTCTGATGGGCCTTACTCACCAAGTTACACCATGCTGTACCTAGGACTGGGCCCCAGGGGGTGAACAAGGACTGTTCCTGAAGGTCTGGGGCAATCAGAGCTGGGACCTGTTACTTGGCATTGCCTGAGGCTCTCTGCTCAGGGCTCACAGCTGTTACCTTGTCACCCTTCTGGGCAACAGAGAGCCCCACCACTTCCCACTCTCTAACATCCTCTGGCACAGGACCTTGACTCCAATTCAGTGAGGGATAAAAAATCTGGTGGAGTCTCATTTGCATGAGTGGCACCTCCCCCTTGCAGAATATGAAGAGGGGCAGGGATAGATGTGGGGAAGCTCTGCTTCAGCTGTGGGGCCACAGAGACAGGACTCAGGGATGAGCCCCACCATGGCCTGGTCCCCTCTCCTGCTCACCTTCATTGTTCACTTCACAGGTGACTGGATAAGGGGACAAGGGAAGGGACTTTGGGAAGACACATGGAGTCTGCTTTGTCCTCCTGCCTCCCGACCCAGAATCACCATCTCTGTGTCTCTCCCTCTTCCAGGATCCTGGGCTCAGGCTGTGCTGACTCAGCCGCCCTCAGTGTCTGGAACCCTGAGACAGAGAGTCACCATCTCCTGCACTGGGAGCAGCTCCAACATTGGAGCTGGTCAATATGTGCAATGGTACCAACAGCTCCCAGGAACAGCCCCCAAACTCCTTATCTATGGTGATAGCAATCGTGAACCGGGGGTGCCTGAGAGATTCTCTGGCTCCAAGTCTGGCAGCTCAGCCACACTGACCATCGCTGGGCTCCAGGCAGAGGACGAGGCCGATTATTACTGCCAGTCCTATGACATTAATCTCGATGCTCTCACAGTGCTGCAGGCCTGTGGGGAAGTGAGACAAAAACCTGCTGTCTCCCTACAACAGGTCCCCCTGGGCAGTCCCCACTCCTCTGACAGCAGCTGCTTCCTTTTTTTAAGATAGCAGTTCGCCCTCAGGGGTCCTCAGCTGATTCTCTGGCTCCCAGTCTGGCAGTTCAGGCTCCCTGACCATCACTGGGCTTCAGCCTGAGAACAAGACTTATTGTCACTAACAGCCTTGTAATGACAGTCACAGAGCTCCCACCGTGCTCCAGGCCAGTGGGGAAGGGAGACACAATCCTATTTTCTCCCTGCGTTGGCGCCTCCATGATAGACCCATATTCTGCCAAGACAGCTTCTTCCTTTTCGCTTTGGCCAAAAATTATTGTTTGAGAACCACCACAGGAGACATTGTCCAGAGAACGTGCCCTCATAGTTTCAGATTCTGCCCTCAAGCCTGTCCTTGGTGTCAATGCAGAGTCTGGCATTTTCAAACTGAGCAGAAACCCCTGGTTGCCGGGGGAGATTACCTGGGTCCATGAGGACACGTTAGGGCAGGGCCACTGTAACATAAGAAACAGACTGGGCGGCTTATCCAACAGAAACAAATTTTCTCACAGGACTGAAAGGTGGAAGTCCAAGATTGAGGTGTTGGCTGGTTTTGTTTCTCCTAAGGAGTCTCTCCTTGGCCAAGGGCTGCACTGTAGGTGAGACCTCACATGGCCTTTTCTCGGTGTGTGCTCACCGCAAATTTCTCAGCCTGTTTTAAATTAAACCAGCTCTACTTGATTTGGGCACCCACTCCATATGGCCTTGCTTACCTTAATTACCTCCTTCAATGCGTTTGCTCCAAACACAGTCACATTGTGGGTGGGCTTTACCACATGATATTGAGATGACACAGTTACATTTATATCAAGGGGTGAGGGCAGATCCAGGGGCTCAGAGTCCAGGACAGTTGACTTTCCAGATGATGTGCATCCACCCCATTTGCTCAACACCTACCACATGCCGGATTAGGTCTAGGGGTTCAGGGTGCTAAGTGGACATGGGAGGAATGTTCAGCACACTTTTGAGGATGTTTTCTGAGAATGAGCAGGAACAAAGAAGCAGAAATATTCTTTCTACTGGCTGGTTTCCTACATCAGCACAAAATGTCTCTGCAGTCACAGGCATCCCATATCCACGACAAACCCTGGGGATGGAGAGGCGGTCCCTCCCTGACCACTGAGCAGGAATCCTGTTTTCAAGGTAACCAGATCCAGTAACACACACCATCTCCCTGTCTACATCCCTGAGATAAGGAAAGGTCTTGTCACATTGGTTTAAGTAACGTAGAGTCTGTGCAATTAGAACAGGGTTAGTCACAATCAGGCATGTTTCAGTGAGATTTGTGGTCCATATAAAAATGACAACGAAAGAAATTTCAGAGAATATGTCCCCCCTATGCTCAACACTCTGCCTTCCAATCCCATCATTAGTTCTCTTTGGGACATGTACGGTGGACACTGGGATCAGACAGGGGACATGAGCCAGGCTGTTTCCATCTCATGAACTGCAGCTCAGCTCCCTGGCCATTCAGATATCACTGCACTGAGCAGTCTGGGCCAGCACTCCGATCTGTGATGCACTGAACTGAAATTTAGGTATTCTCATGAGAGATAGAAAGATTGCTTCATCTTAACGGAGGTAGTAAGAAGTTAAAGGAAGTTTAAGAACCTGCAGTGGTGGTTACCTCCACACTACGCTTGGGCTCCTCTCTTTCACCTGTCACTCTGTCAGGTGAGGCCCAGGCAGAGTAAAGCACCCCAAACTATCTTCTGTTCACACAGTCCATGTTGGGGCTCCTTCTGATCCCCAAACAAAGCAACTTCTCCCTCTGTAACCTTTGTGCCATTGCTGAAAATGTCTGCTTCACAGGGGGTCTGGTCATAGAGTGACACCAGAATCAGCCTGACTCTGATTCCATTGGGACTGTGCCCCTCCAGGACATTGGCCAAGCCTGAGAGCCACAGGTACACTCTCCTGATTTCCCCAGCGTGGCTCTCCTTGTCACTGTCCTTCTGGAATTATCTGTGTGTATCGATCATGTCATCTTATGCCCATAGGGCAAAGGTCAACGATTTTCCCGAGTTCTAGTCTCTTATATTCTCATCTTCCTCCACCAATTAGCTAATGAACACAAAGAATCATCTCCTGCCCATTGTCACAAAAATGTGTCTGTGGCTGTAAGTTTCTAAAACACAAAGTCAGCAAAGAAAATTTTAGTAGCTCTTGGTAAACACTCAAGGATTCTAAAAAAGTAATTTACTGAGGTTTTACTTGGTCCACAGTCACAACAGTATAAACAGATTATGAATAATAATACACTTAGCTATCTCTCTAAGTAACATCAGCAGGTCACAAAATAATTTTTAAAAGTTACACACATAACTCTCACACAAAACAGAGCAGGACCATGTTTCAAAAAGTTTGTTCAACTCATTTTACCTTGGAGATCACTAAGATGCGAAATACTTTTAGGGAATATTTTTAAAACATACTATTTTTATTAGACTAAGATATGGCCAATGATGCAAATTGTGTGTGTTGGAAATAAGAAGATTAATGTTGCAAAGGGTAATGAAATGATAACCTTTGGATTTAGCTTCTCTTGTGATCAATATCGGCAAATCACCATGATTCCTCTTATACAGAACATTCAAAGAAGGACATCGAGATTTTGGACGTTCTCTTAGAGTTACCATCTGATCTGTCCTAACAGGGACTCTGTTGTCCCTCTGTTCACCTTGTCACCCTCTCCTCACATCTCACCCCCCGACACATGGCTGCTACCACTCTTCCCTTCCAGGAGCCTCAACCAGCCAGCAAGCTCAGTGACCTGACGAACCGAAGCGCATCTTCTGGGGTCGTGAAGCTCTTCCCCTGTGAGTCTGCATTTTAGAATTCTAATCTCATTTTTCCTGGCTGTCCACATCTCCTGGATCATGTGATCCATCTCTCTCTTCCCTCTTCCTATTCCTGTGGATCTCTCTACATCTTCACCCAGACCCACAGGATCCTCACGTCATGCCCATGTCCCCTCAGCTCTCAGTTGTGTCTGATGGTTTCTCCTGCATGACCCCACCCACATTCACACCTTGCAGCCCCCTGAGGGAAGCAGCAAGTTCTCTGGCATTCTTGTATCCAGTGTATTACATGAGGGAGGGGCCTGCATACACCTGCCACCCTCAGTGTTAGCACCGTGAGGCTTAACTGATGCTGTGTAGCATGGTCTGAAATTCACTGCCAACCACCATGTTGGCATGAGGCACGAGATGCTGTGTGAGGATGCAGGCTTGGGAAGAATTCAGGCACAAAGCTGACTTGCACTCTCACAGGTACCTGTGTCTTCAGGTGTGATATCCCGGAGACGGTACTTAGTTAAGAGAAGATGGGTTTTGTAGTCTGAGTCCAGTACATCTCTCTATTGGGCCTTAGGGGATGGGTAACGCTCCACCGTTGCTGGGACAATGCAGAGGTTGCTTCACAAAATGGAATGATGTGGGTTTATGGATGAGATAACAGCACTCAGGGTTGTGGAGACTCCCCTGAGTTGGTGGCCTGAACCCACAAGCACTGACTGTGCCCTCTCTCCTCTGACACCCATGGGAGTTTTCTAATAGTCCAGGGTGTGAGCTGGGCCATGGGACATCAGGAGCAGGAACTCCCCAGTGTGCACCTATGTCACTCTCCCTGTGAAGGTCTTGATGAGCCCAGACCTGAGGTAGCCTTCTCCTACTCAGGGTGTGAAATTACATGGAGGGTTACCATGGCAATGGTTCTAAGGGTTCTGGGGCAGATCTCTTACCTTGTGACACAGACAGGGGAGACTGACCCTCATGGGTTCTGCCTCTTCTCTGGCTGTTGTGTGTGCACACGGCCTCCCTGAACCCCAGATTCCCACTGATGAGGAGGCAAATCATCACTGCCACAGAATCAGTACAACCCGATGCCACAGAGAACTTCCTGCCATACAGAAGTGAGGTGAAAATCTACCCTCCTTCCCCTGGGACCCATCACTGCTCTGTTCCTGACTGTGACCAACCTTGCTCAGGTTTTGACCTCTACTGACACTTTGGATTTGAAACCAGGGTCTCCCATGATCTTACTTTGGCCTGTATCTAGGGGTCATTGACAACATCTTAATTTCTTATTTAGGTTTCTATTCAAACAGAATCACTCTGTACCCAGTTGTACTATATGCCTCAGAGTTTCTGAATGGTGTGACAAGGACAATAGAAATCCAAGATATGTGACCTGGGAGACCCAGGTGCCTTCTACCAACCCCATGCCTGTCCTTGTACTTGGCCTATGATTTCATGCTCATCTTGACTCCTTAGGAAACAGAAATTTTATTTTGATTTTGAGATGACACTCTGGGGAACTCCTGAGCTCCAGGCCCTGGGAGCACCTCTCCAGAAAGGGCAAAGGGCGTGGTTCTGAGGCCTGTCTCCTGCTCATGTCCTCCAGTTTAACCCCATGGCCTTTCCTATTTTCCTTGTGGGTTCTCTTGCTGGGATAATAGAGAATGAATATTTGTTTATTTGGACCTAGACCTTATTAATCCAATCCCCATTAAATCCATGGAGCTCTTAACAAATGAGCTTGATCAAGGATAATAAACATTAAACATTAGAAAATAAATAAATCTCATAATAGAGGCAGAACCTTTAAAATGGGTAGATTTCCATTCATAAAATTTTAAATCAGGCCCTGGCCGGTTGGCTCAGCGGTAGAGCGTCGGACTGGCGTGCGGGGGAGCCGGGTTCGATTCCCGGCCAGGGCACATAGGAGAAGCGCCCATTTGCTTCTCCACCCCCCCTTCCTTCCTCTCTGTCTCTCTCTTCCCCTCCCGCAGCCAAGGCTCCATTGGAGCAAAGATGGTCCGGGCGCTGAGGATGGCTCCTTGGCCTCTGCCCCAGGCACTAGAGTGGCTCTGGTCTTGGCGGAGCGATGCCCTGGAGGGGCAGAGCATTGCCCCTTGGTGGGCAGAGCATCGCCCCTGGTGGGCATGCCTGGTGGATCCCAGTCGGGCGCATGTGGGAGTCTGTCTGACTGTCTCTCCCCGTTTACAGCTTCAAAAATAGAAAAAGAAAAAAAAATTAAATCATTCTTTGTATAGAGAAAAATTGCATAAATGGACAAAAAAGTATCTTAAATACCTCAAGAGTCAGAAGAAAGGAAGTATTTTCAGTATGACATTCAAGGTTGAATGAGAACCTGCAGAAGTATAATGAACACATGATGTTTGTTCCCTGACATGGCTGTTTTCATAATGAAGAGCCATAAAAAAAGACACAGTATGTCCATGGGGGCTGGGGACCCAACAGGAAACCCTCATGACAACAAAAACAAACAAGGGCAACACAACCATATATTTCAATGTGTAAGGATAATGCAAGTAGAATTATCACAAGGTATGAACTAATGGGGTTAATGGGGAACTTTCAGCCTAAGCCTGGACTCAGTGTGGTCATGGCCCTGGCTGGATAGCTCGGTTAGCTAGCGCATTGTCTGATATGCAAAGGCTGTAGGTTTGAGCCTCGGTCAGGTGACAAACAGGAACAGATCAAGGCTTGTATCTCTATCTCCTTCTTCATTCTTCTCTCTCTAAAATAAATAATGAAGTCCATGAGCTAGAAAAACAATGTGGTCATGCTCCAGTAATGGGCACAGGTGTCATGCAGAAGTAAACTCAACTATCATGCAATCCTTTAACATCTGGAACCATAGCATTTTATGGAGCTGTCTGGACATCATTAGTGACCTGAAAAAATTAATGGTTCATCCCCAACATTATAGAGCTGATCTAATCACTCTCCTGCCCTGGATAGTGACATTGGAAAGATTCAACTGCAAAACCAGCTTTCTTCCAGGAGAGGTGGGTATTGTGAAATGGGCTGTACGATGTGCGTTCTGGGACCAGCAGGGGGCGCTGTTGGGCTGTGCCTGAGAGCTCAGGGTTGTGGTCCAGGCAGGCTAGCAAAATTTTCTACTGGCTCTTGCACACTTGGGCTGGCAATGTCGTCACTGAAGTGTGACTTTCCTGCACCTATGGGACCAAGAAAGGCGCATGAGCAGTTGGCTCTGACTCACAACCTTACCTAGCATCTCAGCCCCCTTCCTACAAGGATTCAATTGCCCAGGCCTGATTTACAGCTTTCCCACCCATGTCAGGAACAAAGACTTAGAGACTGCGCTTTACTGGACACAGCAGCCTCGGGTCTCACTTGGGTTTCCAGTTACAGGAGGTGGGAGTGTTGGGAAAGAAGTGATTTAAACTGGGCCATCTGGACTGTGAAAAACTGAGGAGAAAATAGTCTTCATTTTTGGAGGTAAAATGAATGAGAAATAAATGTCTGTGTGTGTTTTGTTGATCCACCTGGAAGACAAGTTATCTGAGACCCCTTACTAGTAACAGGGACAAACTTAGCCCCACACCCACTTTGCCTACAATCCCAGTGACCCTGAGTCCCTATGTGACATCACAAGCAGCTTCAGAAAAGGGGGTTTAGTGCCCCAATGCTCCTCTGCTGGAGGGCCTGGTGTGTCAGAGAGGACAAGTGAGGTGGGGTCTGAGGGTCGGGTGGGGCAGTCTGTGACAATCCTGAGATTGCTCCAACCAGCTGGCAGCTCCCTCAGGGCCACCCGGGAGCTTGGCCATCAGTGTGCTCAGTGGGTGAGCTGTCCTGCCAGGACCCATGCTGATCAAGAACCAAGAGCCTCTGCCTAGGGTTCATCTCCTCCTTCTCTGTCTGGTCTGTGAGGACCCCGGGCATGGAGGGCAGGAGTACTTGCAGAATGCTGTGAAAAATGATGGAGATAAAGGTCACACCTTTGCCTGTTGCTGATTTTTGTGAATGCCCCTTCCTCAATTCATTAACTAAGATACTTTATTTAGTGCTAAGTTATACACATACGTGAGTGTTCATTAGAATATTATAAATGCATGTATTTGTATTTTAAATGGCTTTTTAGGAGTTGCTATTTAATCTGATAAAAGGGCCTTGCTGGCATGAATCAAGCCACAATGATCACATTTATTGATTATAAATATATTGTTTTATGTTGAAATATTTCTTAATATTAAACAAAATTTGTATCATTAGAATAAATCACACTTCATAATACTGTATAGAATTATTTATATGTTACTGGGCTCTCTTATTTTAAACATTTGTAGCAATATTTCATGGTAATGGACTGTAATTTTCCTTTATGCTTCATTTATAAGTAATGTGTGTTTATCAATGCTATAACCAAATACTATGACAGCTATATTCTTTTGAGTATTCTGGAAAATATGAAGAATATAATTGGAACCCCCTAATCTTTGAAGGTTTGGTCAAGGTTCCCTGTGAAAATGTGTGTATCTTATGGCATTCAGTGAAGTATTTCATTACATTTTTAATTTTTCTACAGAAATTGTTTTGATAATTGCTATATTTCTACTAGAGCCAATTTTGTATGTGTAAGGCCAGTGACGCTGGTCATGCAGGTTCACATTGGATTCAGACAGACGGTAAAGGAACTGTAGAGCCAGAGTATGGTGGGCCATTCTGTTTATTAAAGTCTCACAAAGGTGGACAAATAAACAGGCAGGAAAGAACTGCTTCTCTCTCCAGACTCTCCAGCAAAACAGGCTGTGGGAACAATCCCCTTCTCTGGCAAAAAACAGCAAACAATGGCCCCTCCCAAGCAGGCAGGCAATCCACAACCTGCAATCTGCCGCCCTGAGGGCAAGCACCAGTCTCACATAGACTGTACACACATGGCGCTGCCCCGTGCTCAGGCAATATTTAGGCAAAGTGCAAGCGAGCAAACCTAATACATTTGTAACACATTGGTTTGCCCAATAGCATGTTTCACGGAAAACATGCATTTTATCTATTTTAATAAAGGTTATCTTTTAATTCTTATAAATTTTTCATTCTTACATGTTTGACCAAGAGGGGGCACTGCTGGGTTGCCCTGTGGTCTTGACACAACTGCTCAGTAAGGAACATTCACTAAAAAAGTTTTAAAATACAATAATAATAGTAATAAATAAATAACCGTGGACCTCAAGCCTGGCCCTGTGATCACTGATGGAGACTCAGCAGCCCTGTGAGCTCTGTCCTGGTGAAGTAGTGTGCACAGGGACCTTTTTTTCCTTTTTCCCTGGGTAGGTGCTTCCTCCCAAGACTCCCCCAAGCAATAAAGCCACATCCATCCTCCTCAGTGTGGGGTGAGAGCTGAGCTCAGCCCCAGGGTTCAGGGAGGGGCTGGTGGTCACTGAGGGACACACATTTGCATGGACAGCCCCTCCTCTGGCAGAGGGGGGAGAAGAAAAGGAGGCCTGGGGCAGCCCAGCCCCACTGTGGGCTCAGGGCTGTGAGCACCATGGCCTGGACCACTATCCTCCTCGTGCTCCTCTCTCACTGTGGAGGTAGGGACAGAACTTGAGGACCAAGTTTATTCCTTTCATGCTGAAAATCTCCTGAGAAACTTTCCCTGGTCCCTGGTCCATCATTGACAAGTGTCTGTGTTTGCAGGTTCCCTGTCCCAGCCTGTGCTGACTAAGCCGCCCTCCCTCTCTGCGTCTCCTAGAGCATCAGCCAGACTCACCTGCACCCTGAGCAGTGGATCTGATATTGGCAGCTATACCATATACTGGTACCAGCAGAAGCCAAGCAGCCCTCCCCGGTATCTCCTGGGTTACTACTCAGACTCAGATAAACACCAGGGCTCCGGGGTCCCCAGCTGCTTCTCTGGATCCAAAGATGCCTCGGCCAATGTGGGGCTCCTGCTCATCTCTGGGCTCCAGCTTGAGGACGAGGCGGACTATTACTGTAATGTATGGGACGGCAGCACTAATAGTTACACAGTGCTCCAGGGTCATGGGGAAGTGAGACTAAAACCTCGCTGTGCTCTCCTTGTCTGAGGCTGTCAACCTTGCTTTGCCTGGGCCAAGTGTAACTCAGGGTGACATGAATTATCACCTCTTCAGTCAGCAACTTTTTTCCTTGTACTTTTGGGTACACAAATGTCTTCTCATTTTCCATATTCAAAACATTCATTCACTTGTTACTAACACCTTCTCACTCTGATCATGTCCACAGAGGCATGCATCAGATTTAAGGCAGTGACCTCCCTTGGGTATGATGGTGAAGATGAGGTCTTTTTTCTCTCCCATGCCCAAGCCAGGGTCAAAGTCTGACTCACAGAAGGGGATGATCTGAGTGCTTCCAGTCAATCACTGGGTCCAATTGCCCCACGTGTATCCCTCAGGGACCAGCACTAAGAGTTCACTCACCTTCCCTCTACATCTGCTCACTGTGGCCTGTCTGTGGGGACTGTCATGTCCCTCTTAAATCTCAGAGAATGCAACTCTCTATGGCTCCAGGAATGCTGAGAAAAAAACCTCTTTTCCAGAGTGAGATGTGACTGTGTGTGAACTCCTTGTGCACACAGGACACCAGTGTCAGCTTCCTCACACCTGTGCAGGTTCTGTAGGATCGCCCTCTCTTCTCCATTTTAGGTGATCATCAGCTCATGCCAAGATGTCGACAAAGCTGGGGACATTTAAAATTTAGAAACATCAGGTGATCCACCCCACAAAGCTTTGAGGGAAGATCATAAAGATGTGTGAACTTTTAGGGTCCCAACTCTGGGGACACTCCAGGCTTGACCTAGGGTCCTCCCTCCTCACCCTTCTCTCTGCACAGGTGAAGGGCTGAGGGCATTCTGGAAATGGTCATCACTAGCATAGGCCCTGTCCCCCTTTTCCTGACCCTAGTACCGGGTCAGCCTTTTTACCATGTTCATTTCCTACTTAGGGTGAAGGTGCCATCTGCAGGTGACTCCTGAGTCTTTCTCAGGGTGCCCTGCCCTGAGCTGTGTCGGACTGCCATCTGTGCCTCCCCCACTGACCTAACTCCCCGCATCTCCAGGTGCCGTGAACATGGATCCATCATGGTCACGCATCTCCTCACAGCGCGCTGCTGAGTTTCTCTCCAGGTCTCATGTCATGACCTCTCACCCACTTCACTTATTAAAGACACAGCATCTCAGGTGTGGGTACTTGACCAGAAGGACAACCACACGTTTATCCTGCTAACCCTGGTCCCACACCATCTCCTTCTCAGAAGGCTCAGGAGAAGGTAGAAGGGCCATGGATTTTTCTGTTCCCATTCTTGTAAATTTCTCCAATAAATAGTTGTGAGGAGGAGACACCACCTGACATTGGGGTGTTTGCATTTGCACTGGGCTCCAAATGAGTTCAATCATTCTTCCTGAATCATCTGCATATGGGGATGAATCTGATAGTTGCATCATTTGTAAAAGGGGAGACAACTCACAAATTAACAGTCACTCCGCACCTCCCTCCACCCAGCGGTTAGTAACCACTGATCTGTTTCCATCTCTAGGAATTTACCTTTCTGTGCAGTTCACACATTAAGTCATATAACATGTGGGCCTGTGCACGTGGTGCCTTCATTTAGTGCTTTCACATGGTGACTCTGGACTCACTGATGCTGTGGAGGGATGTGTCCCTTTTCTTTCTATAGCCGGATCATGCTCCATCCTACAGACATGGCACAGTTTGTCCATCCGTTCATCAGTGATGGACATTTTGGGTGTTACACCTTTCAGTAATTAAGTATATGACTGCCAGGAACATATTTGAATATGTTCTTTTGGGCACAACTGTTTTTATTTTTCTTGGATAGTTACCTGGGAGCAGAAGCACTGGATCACATGGTCATTGTATTATAAGGCACACTTTGTGAGCAACTGTCAGACTGTTTCCCAAAGTGGCTTCAAGTGTTGACATTACCACCAATGCTGTGTAAGGGTGCCATTTCTCCACATGCTCACCAGCATTGCTAATTGTGTACAATTTTAAGTGGAGTCATTCTAGTGGGGATACAGTGGTATCTCACTGTGGACTCGATATGAATTTCCCTATTTCCTAATCATGTTGAGTATCTGCAAGTACTACATACTTTTCCCTAAGTCCTGAGCTGATCTCTCTTAAACATAGTTAAGAATTCCATACAAGCAATAGTTAACACACAGAGCATCTACTGTAGTCAACCACAGCATTAAATTCACACACAAATTATCTGTTTGTTAAATAATTTAAAATATTTGGACTTAATTTGTCTGATGTCAGTGTCCATCCATTAACTGCAATGGCACATGCTGTTCTTTAATCAAGTTACTTGTGTAATATATGTAAAAACTCAATTCTCCAAGGACAGATTTCTGTTTGTCCTTCTTACTCTTAGATAAATGGTACACACAAGGTCATTTGGCAAGGACCCCTGCCAACTTTTGACTGTGAGCTGGGGAATAGACTCCCAGGAGGAACCACTACTCATGGTATGAGGAGAGCTATGGCTTCCTGCAGGTGGGGACATTCACAGACAATAAAGACATATGTACACAGTGTCACCCACCAGAAATGCATGTGAGGGCTTTCTCACCACACTCTTCCATCCCTAGAGAAAAGGGCCCCTTCTCCTCAGTTCTGCTGAGGACTCACAGGGAAGGAGACCTCTGGCCATCAGGGGAGAAAATCTTTGTCCTGCAGCAAAGAGGACATACCTCCATGGGCCAGTCACTGCTCTGCATGTGATCCTGGTCTGAGGGTTTACATAAGAAACGCCACCTCAGTCCTGATTACTGAACTGCCAAGGGTGTTGTGGTCAGACTCACCCTGAGGACCCTGAGTAGAGTGAAAACTTCCCTGAGTTGATGGGGAGGAAACAAGAGGGGACACATGGCCTCAACTTATGACAGGGGACAGAGAGCAGAACAGTGGGAAGAAAGTTGTTTTCTCTGAAGGGTCTGGTCACCATGTCACACAATTGTGTGTCTGGGCCTGGACACTAGAGAGCACTCGGGGTTTGTTGCTGAGGGATCTGGGGTGATGAGAGCTGAGGCCAGCCTCCTGGCCCTGCCTAGTGCTCTCTGCTCAGGCTCACAGCTGTGACCTCCCAACCATGGGCCTCACTCAGCCCCACCCTGCAAACACCCATGGCCATCCTCAGGCAGAGGGACCTGACCCAGGGCCCAGGGAGGGGTCAAGTAGCTGGGGGTTCTCATTTGCATGAGTGGGTCACCCTCTCTCATATTATAAAGAAGATAAGGGAGAGATTGGAGTAACTCCTGCTTTTGCAGTGAAGACACTGAAGGCAGAACACAGTGACAATGTCCACCATGCCCTGGTCTCCTCTTCTCCTAACTCTATCTCTCACTGTTCAGGTGACTGGATGTGGAGAATCAAGAAGGGACCCTGGAAAGATGTGTGGGGCTCTGCTTTTTCCTCTTATCTCCTGACCCAGAATCTCCATCTCTGTGTCTCTCCCTCTCCCAGGATGCTGGGCCCAGGCTGTGCTGACTCAGCCCTCAGTGTCTGGGGCCCTGGGGCAGAGGGTCACCATCTCCATCACTGGGAGGGGCTCCAACATTGGAGGTTATAGAGTGCGGTGGTTCCAACAGCTCCCAGGAACAGCTCCCAAATTCCTCATTGACAATAGTAGCAATCATTTCTCGGGGGTCCCTGACAGATTATTTGGCTCCCGGTTTGGCAACTCAGCCACCATGATCATCACTGGACTCCAGGTTGAGGACGAGGCTGATTATCTCCAATTCTGGAGATAATTTTGTCTTTTACATGGGAGATTTCTTCACCAACATTATTCTGCTTGTGGTCAACTGTAGTTCAGATATATTAATTAGTGATCCTGACTGATTCAAAATAAGATAATGTGGTGTGTGTTCAACAAACAGATAATATATAAATTGGTTATGAGAGCATCCGAAAACTCTGATGAAGATTGTAAACCATGACATTGTAACAGTGGGATCACTGACGTCCCTGCAGGGTGTGGCAAGAGAAAAAAGGGAATGAAACTGGCCAAGTGAGGATCCTCCAGACCAGGGGTCCCCAAACTATGGCCCGCAGGCCGCATGCGGCCCCCCCTGAGGCCATTTATCTGGCCCCTGCCGCACTTCCAGAAGGAGCACCTCTTTCATTGGTGGTCAGTGAGAGGAGCATAGTTCCCATTGAAATACTGGTCAGTTTGTTGATTTAAATTTACTTGTTCTTTATTTTAAATATTGTATTTATTCCTGTTTTTTTTTTTTACTTTAAAATAAGATATGTGCAGTGTGCATAGGGATTTGTTCATAGTTTTTTTTTATAGTCCGGCCCTCCAATGGTCTGAGGGACAGTGAACTGGCCCCCTGTGTAAAAAGTTTGGGGACCCCTGCTCCAGACTATGATGACTCCTGTGAGAGGTCATCTGGGGAACGCAGACTTCCCTCTCTAGATGAGGGAAAGTGTTACATCCTGTTACTCTGCTTAAAGGGCCCGCTGTGCACTATAAACACAGGGCTGTGCTTCTGTTGCCCCCAGTGGATCTCACAAGGGTGTGAGAGATTGACCGATGCCCACACTCCATTCCCATGTGGGAAAAGCCTGGGTCTGCTCCCTGGGACTGGGAGCAGTAAATGTCACCCATGTGTGAGTCCCCTGCAGCTGTGACTGCTCTAACCCCGAGGAGAACCCGGGTGCTGGTCTCCCTCCGCCCATGGGAACCCCAGGTCCTCTCTCCCTTCCCCACGTAACTAGCGCCATCACACAGCCCAGAGTCATCCAGGGACTAGAATGGGGAATGGCAGCAAAATATTTCATAAATCAAAGCTGTTACCAAAAATAAAGGTCAAGACTGAGAGACCCAGTGTCCCTCATTCCCCCGTGGACATCAGCAGGCTATGCTGTGAGTGTCTCCCATGGGACTTCATGTTCATGCACAATGAGCAGTCGCGTGAGAGCCCTGGGAACACTGCAGGCTGCACAAGTGCAGCTCAGAGACCCGTTCTCACCCTCACCTGCCATGAGGCGCTGCCCACCAAGACCACCCTGTGTGGGTCCCAGGACTGTCCCTGCTCCCTGTGAGGACTGCAGCAGTAGAAGTAGCAGTAAAATTTCCAGCAGAATAAATTTTCCTGCCCTAATGACAAATGTCAGGGAGGGCGGGGAGGGGAAGAGGTGGGTAGTGCTGTTTTGAAGGGAAGGAGGCACGTAGGGGGTCCTCGAGAGAAGAAAGGAAGGAGCTATCCCAAATTAAAAGGCACAACTTGGATGACAGGGGCCAGGGGCCTGAGCTAATAGAGACTGCTCTGAGCTGAGACCGGGCCGCACGTGACTGAACCAATCTTCTCGCAGGTTCTCTGTCCTTTCAGCTTCCTCGTGTTTTCTGACACTCATTTCAGCACACCTCCGGGTCCTGTAGAGGGTGAGTGCTCTGTGTAGGACCCCTGAGAGACAGGTAGAGGGGTGCCTTAGATGACCTTCCTTTCAGCTCTTTCTTGGTCATCGTCTCTACCTCTCCAGTGGAACCCAAAACCTTGAGCTCTTGTTCTTCATTGCAATTTACCTATTTCTCCCCAAATAAAGCACCTGTTATTCTCAGAGGACAAGTAGGAGCTCTGATTGTCACCTGAGATTCTATGAGGCACCCCTGGTCCCTTTGGTCAAATTCCCCAGGAAGGGCCCTGCCCTGGTGCACATTCAGCTTTGCCCTTCTTGAGAATCTGTCCCTTATTCTGGTCTCACCTTGTGGAGGATGTGGCTGCTGTGACAAACAGTGCCAGACTGCTGGGAACCCACTCAGATGACTCTAGGCAAGCTGAGCAAACTGTGTCCTCACTGTGTGACTTTCTGGCCCTGTGAGGTCTTCATCACCACATGAGGTCCTGAATCTGGCTCTCTCATCAATCAATGGTTCTAAATTGCTGTCATCTATTTGTTCTGTGTGGCATCTTTGGCCAAACCTGGTACATATTGGAGCTGATAGACAGTGAGGACTCACAACGCATTTCCGAGAAGGACATGGCCTGTTAGGAATGTCTGTACAAAATAAAAATCAGCTTATTGTTATATTTCCCCTGTGGGACCTCAGTACAGAGAGCTTCAAGGTGTCTCCACCATGTGCTGAAGTAGTTCAATTTTAGTCCTTCAAATACAAAGTCTTTGTCAAGAACACCTGGAGTTGGACGGAATCTGTTGTCTAACAGAGCAGGTCCTATGAAACCAGACTCACATCCTTCTGTGTCAGCATGTTGGTCCCTTGGGCAGAAGCTCCCCTGGTCGGCACTGGGAGCCTCTGCAGTGCGGGGATTCCGGCTCTGGGACAGAAGCCCCATGAATGTGAGGCAGCCTCAGTGAACGGCAGATTGTGACATCGGACGGGGCGATGCCTCAGGTCTCTCAACATGCTCTTCCCCCTGGAAAGAGGGCCGAGGCCACCCTTCACTCCCCTTGTCCCATCCCATCAAGCCTCTGTCACCCACTGTTACCAAAACTTGTCACAGTGAGGTCCCTGCTGTCACCTCTACACCAACACCAGACTGTCTAAGGCCATATCTTCCATTTGCATCTTCAAGAATCTCTACTTTGTTGTTCCTCTTTAAGTTGAGACCTAACTATAGATTTCCCTTGTTTAATTTTATTGTCTAATACTTGCAGTGTGAATATTAATGGAGTTAAAGGTCACTTGACTTTATTTCTGATTATTATGGACATGCTCCATTCCCATTTTTTAACTAAGATGCTGCATTTAATATGAAGTTATACATGTGTGTGATAGATTTTATTATATTATAAATGCATATTTTGTTTATATATGGCTTTTAGGAGTTGGTATTAAATCTCAGAACTTTTTCAAGACAAAGTGATATTTTTGTGTAGTAATATATTTTTTATATTAAAATATTTCTCAGTCTTAAGCAAAACTGGTATCATTGGAATATATCACACTGCTTAATAGTGTATAAATTTATTTATCTGGAACTAGGCTATCTGTTAGTAGTTTATTTTAAATATTTCTAGGAATATTTAATGTTATTGGTCTGTAATTTCATTTCAATAATTTAGAGTAAGATATATTTATCAATATTATAACAAAAAAAAACCTATGAAATCCTGTTTACTTTTAAACATTAAGAAATAATATGAAGCAACTAAATTTAAACCATCCCTTCTCTGAAGGTTTGGTAGAGGTTTCCTGTAAAATTATCTGTTTCATGCTATTTAGTGGAGTAGTTTCATTACGTTCTTCAGTATTTACTAAAATTAGTCTTTTTAATGACTTTATTTTTTCTGGAACCAATTTTATATCTTTGGTGAGGAACATTTGTTTAAAACAAACAAGCAAACAAACAAAAAAGACAAGAGCCTCTAGGCTGGGCCCTGTGCTCACTGATGGAGACACAGCAGCTGTGTCCTTTCTGTTCAAAGCCTCCTGAGCAGGGACCGATGGGCTGTCTAAACAGGTGCTTCCTCAAAACACTCTCTGAAGCAGTGAATCCCATATCCAGCCTCCTCAGACCTGGGGTGTGAGCTGATCTCACCACCAGGGCTGAAGCAGGGGCTGGGCAGTCACTGGAGGGACACACATTTTCAGGGACATCTGCACCTCCGTCAGAGGGGGCAAAATAAAAAGAGGCCTGGGGCAGCCCAGCCCCACTGTGGGCTCAGGGCTGTGACCACCATGGCCTGGACCCCTCTCCTCCTCGTGCTCCTCTCTCAACGAAGGTAGGGACAGTCCATGCAGACACAGGGAAGCCATCAACCTTTATCAGCTTCTTTGGCTCAGACCCTAAGCTTTCTTTTTTTTTTTTTTTTTTTTTTTGTATTTTTCTGAAGCTGGAAACGGGGAGAGACAGTCAGACAGACTCCCGCATGCGCCCAACCGGGATCCACCCGGCACACCCACCCGGGGCGATGCTCTGCCCACCAGGGGGCAATGCTCTGCCCCTCCAGGGGGTCGCTCTGCCGCGACCAGAGCCACTCTAGCGCCTGGGGCAGAGGCCAAGGAGCCATCCCCAGCGCCCGGGCCATCTTTGCTCCAATGGAGCCTTGGCTGCGGGAGGGGAAGAGAGAGACAGAGAGGAAGGAGGGGAGGGGTGGAGAAGCAAATGGATGCTTCTCCTATGTGCCCTGGCCGGGAATCGAACCCGGGTCCACCACACGCCAGGCCGACGCTCTACCGCTGAGCCAACCAGCCAGGGCAGACCCGAAGCTTTCTTTTGGTCCTTGCTCCACGTGATATCTCTGTTTGCAGGTTCCCTGTCCCAGCCTGTGGTGACTCAGCCGCCCTCCCTCTCTGCATCTCCTGGAGCATCAGGCAGACTCACCTGCACCCTGAGCAGTGGCTTCAGTGTTGGTGGGTACCACATATGCTGGTTTCAGCAGATTCTAGGAAGCCCTCCTCGGTATCTCCTGAGGTTCATGTCAGACTCAGATAAGCACCAGGGCTCTGGGGTCCCCAGCCACTTCTCTGGATACAAAGACACCTCGGCCAATGCTGGGCTCCTACTCACCTCTGGGCTCCAGGCCTGAGGACGAGGAGGACTATTATAATGTATGGGACAGCAGCAGTAATAGTTACACAGTGCTTCACAGTCATGGGGAAGTAAGACTAAAACCTCACCGTGCTCTCCCTGCCTGGGGCTGTCAACCTTGTTCTCTGCCTTGGATCAAGTTTACCTCAGGGTGACATCTGTTCTGGGCAACTCCTTACCTTGTGCCTGTGGATGTGCAAATGTCTTCTTACTTCCTTCAATAAAATGTTTGTTTATTTATTGCTAAAAGGCTCCTATCACAGGACAAAGGTTTGGTGTAACACTGGAAGCTGGAACTTACTCCTAGACCCCCAAAGGTCTAGAGCAGGGGTCAGGAAGCTTTTTGGCTGAGAAAGCCATGAACGCCACATATTTTAAAATGTAATTCCCTGAGAGCCAAACAACAACCTGTGTACATTATGCATTACCCAATAAAAATTTGGTATTGTCCCAGAAGACAGCTATGATTGGCTCCAGCCACCCACAACCATGAACATGAGCGTAGAAAATGAATGGATTGTGCCCTGGCCGGTTGGTTCAGTGGTAGAGCATTGGCCTGGCATGCGGGAGTCCTGGGTTCAATTCCCATCCAGGGCACACAGGAGAGGCACCCATCTGCTTCTCCAACCCTCTCCCTCTCTTTCCTCTCTGTCTCTCTCTTCCCCTCCCACAGCCAAGGCATTGGAGCAAAGTTGGCCCAGGCGCTGAGGATAGCTCCATGGCCTCTGCTTCAGGCACTAGAATGGCTCTGGTTGCGGCAGAGTGATGCCCCAGATGGGCAGAGCATCACCCCCTGGTGGGCGTGCCGGGTGGATCCCGGTCGGGTGCATGCGAGAGTCTGTCTGACTGCCTTCCTGTTTCCAACTTCAGAAAAATACAAAAAAAAAAAAAAAAGAAAAAAAAAAAGAAAAGAAAATGGATTGTAATACATGAGAATGTTTTATATTTTTAACATTATTATTTTTTCTTTATTAAAGATTTGTCTGTGAGCTAAATGCAGGCATCAAAAGAGCCACATCTGGCTCGTGAGCCATAGGTTCCAGACCCCTGGTCTAGAACCAGGGAGCATGTACTGGATCACAGTCCCTCCCTCTGCCCCATGAGGAGCAGGGAGCACAGAGGGTGGTGCATGTGCTGAACTTGCTCCTCCCAAGTTCATGTCAGACGCTGAGCAGAGGATGCCTTCCTCATGCACCTGGGTCACAGCTTGGGAATTCTGCTGTCATTGCCTTCCTGTTTGGGACACTTTCCTTCCTGGATCTGACCTCAGAATGGTTGCCAGATAGAGGG
The DNA here is from genome assembly GCF_036850765.1 of Saccopteryx bilineata. NCBI lineage: Eukaryota > Metazoa > Chordata > Mammalia > Chiroptera > Emballonuridae > Saccopteryx > Saccopteryx bilineata. Next base: position 68,068 of record NW_027095443.1, read on the forward strand.
GTGTGGGGTGGGGAACTGTGTGAACAAAAGAGAATGGATTGAGCAGTGCAGATTGTTGGTTAAGGGAAGAGTCACGGGGATGTAAAGTATTGCCTAGGAAATGCAGACAATTGTGCTGTACTATGTGTGGTGCCAGGTGGGTCCTGGAAATATCGGGTTGACATTTGTAAAGTATATGATTGTCTAGCCACCATGCTGTGCACCTGAATGTGATACAATGTAATATGGAAAGTAAAGTGCAATTTAAAAAAATAAGAAACATTCTAGGTTGTGATTATTAGAGTTATTTGTGAACAACATGAAACACACTCCGCCAGCACCTTCACGATTTATTTACTTGTATGTATTCCCTTTCTACTCTTATGTAGATGCAAATAAAGTTTCAAAACTGCCCAACGTTGGAGCAATTTCACCTCACTAGCATGTGATGTGCAGGGCACTATAAAATTCTCATATTTTATGAAGTTGTTAAGTTAATTACAGAATAAATACGGCCCTTTCTCTTGACTGGTTTGTTTTAGGCTTTTAAGAAAAATTTCCAGACTTAAGATTACAGAGTCCAACAATCTCTGTATCTAGAAAATATTGTAATGGAGGGCTATTATTTTCATTATTATCTTTTCTAAGATATGGCGGCCAAATTAAACTGTCATCAGAAACATAAGTACACATTGGTGTCAACACATTTTGCCAGTGTGTAATTTCTGTCATCAAAATATTATTATGTAATTAGTAATTGCAAAGTTTACCAAATTAAGAAAATACATAGATATTTGAAATGATTACATTAATAGTGAGTTTAAACCTGAAATTTAATTAAAATTAATTTAAAATTTAATTAATTTAATTTAAAATTGTTTTCTGAGTTGATAACTTCTGCCTGTTTGCCCAGTGAGGTCTCTGTGTTACTGTGAATTGAAATGCTCATTTAAATATTATATTTTATCTGCTGTATTGTAGGTAATTATTTTTACTCATATTTTTGTATATTTCAGCCTATTTTTATACTGTAGGTGTAAGCAGAATAAATTTGTAATTGAATTTCAAAGATTGTATTTTTAATGTTTTACAGCATAACTGTTTAAAAGTAAAAATCTTAAAGAAGAAGATCTGGCAAGGTAATGAAAATATTTTTATCATTTCTTCCCGAATATTCAGAGAACAGGATAGTCTGCAGTCCCTCAAATCCAAGGCCAAGTACGAAGGCAGAGGTGACATTGGCAGCTTTTCCTAGTGAAGGATCCTAATTCTGGATTGCTGGAGACTATTCCAGTAGTAACTGTACAGTGTTCACTATGGGCTCATTCAGTAAGCAATTTGTTTGCTTAGCAGAAAGCTACTTGGTTATAACTTTAAGTTAAAAATTTTAGTCCAGTATGCGCATGACCTGTGGTGGCTCAGTGGATAGAGCATCAGCCTGGAATGCTGAGGTCGCCAGTTCAAAACCCTGTGCTTGCCTGGTCAGAGCACATATGAGAAGCAACTAACATGAGTTTGTGCTTCCCACTCTTCTCCCTTCTCTCTCTCTCTCCTCTCTCTAAAATCAGTAAATAAAAAAATCTTTAAAAAAAAGTATAGTCCCAAAAGTATTCTTCTCTATTAAATATATAATTCAAGGACAACTGTGCTTTATACTGATAAAGAAATTATATTCACTCCCTAAATTGCTCACAAATACCTAGGAATTTAAAATATTTTTAAACTGTTACAAAAATCATAAATGTTAGAAAAATATTATCAAAGAGTTGATCAAATACATTATTTAAATACACAAGAAGAACTTTCTAAATGGGTAATCTTTAAACAAGCATCCATAGGGATGTAAAGTACAGCACAGGGAATATAGTCAGTAATATTCTATAAGCTATGTAGTGTCAGATGGGTATGAGATTTATCGGGATGGTCACTTAGTAAGTTATATAATGTCTAATAACTGGAGTTATACTTGAAACTAATATAACATTCTATGTCAACTGTATTTGAAAAGTAACAAGTGATTTAAAAAAACAAGCATTTTCATTTTCACCAATGGGATTATAAATTAGCCATGCTTTTTGGAAACTAACATTTATATAAATATCTTCATAGAAAGTTGACCTCATTTGTGGTAACAGCTCTACTATTGCTTAATGATGACTAGAAGTGACCATGATGACCAATGTTTAGAGACCTTCAGTGCTGCTCACAGGGTGCTCACCGTCCATGGGGACGTGTTCTCCAGGCTGGGTTGTCATTAATTCAACCTCTGCTGAAAATTATTTTGTCTCAATCCAAACTCACAGGGCTTGTGACATCATGAACATAGTCCCCTCTTGTCTCCACCCTTCCATGACTCAGACATGGGACCTTTGATAGTGGGCCTTGGGTAGTTGAAATTCATTCCTTTAATCATTGAGTCATTGGATGAATGATTTCTCTATCCTGAAAATGCTGGACACAAGGCACAAGGACACACATGATATCACCATTGCTACATCCTGGGGTCTCTGCCAGTGATGGGTGATCCCATCACTGCAATGGTTCTGAGGTTCACAAGAAGAGACCCCTCATGTGGTTTCACTGGGCACCAAGTCATGCTTTCCCATCGGCACCCAGACCCACCACAAAAAACTAATATCTAACAACAAAAAGTGAGTTTAGGAAAAGGTTTATATGCCCTTTATTCAACTAAAAACATTAGTTTTCCATTGTTATTCCATCCATGGTACTATGCACAGTTTGCACCAATATTCATCACAACTAATTTTAAGTCAAAATTACTGAGGTGGATTTTATTTAAAATTACATACCTCTAATTTACATGCACGGTAGGGTAATAGATGACTAAATTATAAACTCTTTGTAAAGATTCTTTTAAAATCAATTTGAAATTTTAACTCACTCAGAAGTCTTCAACATGTTTGCCCTTTTTTATTTTAGTTAATTGTCACAAATAAGGTAATTGGGAAAGACCCCTGCTCACCTGTGACTGTGAAATTGACAATATATCCTAGAAGTAAATCACTGCTCACAGTATGTGGAGAATTTTGATTTCAAGTAAGTGGAAATGTTGACAAAGGTTTACACATCAACCACTTAGAATGCACAGAAACTTTCTTTGCATAAACCTCCCCAGCCCCAGAGAGAGGAGACCTCCTTCCTCCTCAGTGTTATAGGATCCACAGGAGAAGTGTTCTGGCTCCCAGGGAGGAATCACATAAGAGGAAAGAACCTGAACTTGCACAGAAAGGGACATCCCTCCTCGGGGGGCCGGTCACTGCGCTGAACTTGATCCTGATCTGAGAGGAGTTTATAAAAGGGTCACAACTTTAGACCTGACCAATGAAAAGCCAAAGGATCCATGAACGGACTCACACTGAGGAGACTGAGGAGAGCTTAAGGGAGCCCAGAGACAATGAGGAGACCACATAGGGGGTTAGGTGGTGTGGCCCTAAGGTAGAGGGTCAGTGGACAGAGCAGTGGGAAGTCAGGAGCTGACTCTGATCAGCTTTGGTGACCTTACCACACATGATGTGTCTGGGACTGGGCAACAGGGGGCATTCAGGGTTCCTAAGGGGTCTGAGGTGATCAGTGCTAGGACCAGCCTCCTGGCACTCCCTGTGCCCTCTGCTCAGGGCTCACAGCTGTGACCTCCTCACCCTCTGGGTCACACAGCCCCACCCCTATTCACCCCCTTTCCATCCTCAGGCAGAGGGTCCTGACCCGGGGCCCAGGGAGGGATAAAAGAGTGGGGGCTTCTCATTATCATATGTGGGCCCTCCCCTCTCTCAGAGTATGAAGAGGGAAGGGAGAGCTTTTGAAGGAGCTCTGCTTAACTGTGAGGCCACTGAGGGCAGAGCTTGGTGATGATCTCCACCATTTTCTTGTACTCTTTCCTCCTCGCTTTCATCGCTGGCTACACAGGTGGCTGGGAAGATGCTCAGAAGGACACAGGGGCCATGCTTCCTCCTTTTGTCTCTCGATCCAAAATCACCATCTCTATGTCTGACCTTTTCAGGGTCCTGGGTACAGTCCATACTGTGCCTCAGTATCTGGACCCTGGAACCCAAGGGCTACTGTATTCTGCACTGGGAGCAGTTACACCATCACAAGTGAATGTGATCTGGTACCAACAGCCCCTGATTGCCTTATCTATAGTAACAGCAAGTTTCTCTCAGAGGTGCCTCACTGATTCTCTGGCTCTGAGACTGGCAACTGGGCATTCCCGACGAGCAGTGACTCCAGTCTGCAGATGAGGCTGCTTATTATTGCTCAATATGGAACAATTGTCTCAGTGCTGACATACCGTTTCAGGCCTGCAGCAAGTGAGACAACACCTACTATCCCCTGAAATGAGGTTTTCCTAGACAGACACCACTACTCTGATAAAAACAGGTGCGTCTTCTGCATTTGATCAAAAAGTGAGGTCCAAGACCCGCTTCAGGGATCTTTGTCTGGAAAACCCGTGCACATCCTTTAAATCCTGCCCCACATCCACACCTGTCATTGCAGCAACACATAATGTGATTCACTCAGATTGAGCAGAAATTCCTGGAAAGCAAGGGGCAGGCTCCCTCCGTGACTGAATCCATGATGACAGAAACAGGGACACAGAATCCAACTCTGAGTCAGGTCACATCTGGAGTGTTTGTGTTCTGTTACCAATGGCTCCCAGGAGTGGGCCTCAAAGTCATCTGCTATGACAGAATTTGACCCTAACTTTCCCTGATTGATTCTTTCGCTCACATTTGGCAACTCAGGCTCCTTAACCCTCAATGGGCTCAGGCCTGAGGACAAGGATGTGACAGCAAGGTGACAGCAGACTCAGTGCTCACACAGAGCTCCAGGCCTGTGGGGAACTGAGACCAAACCCCTTAGCAAGAGGGAGAAAGATACCCCAGCAGCTGTTTCGGCTCAGCCTATGACTTCTGCTTCTGCTGCTATTGTGTCCGCCCTGGGCCAGGTTCATCGGAAGAACCACCTGGAAGTGAAGGCTCCTCCTCTCCCTTCTGTCCTCAAAGTCACTCACAGCTGTCTCAAAGAAAATAGAAAGTCCATGTCCCCATCAGCCAGGGAGTCTGAGTCTGTTTGAAGCTCAGGGACTGAGGTTGGATTGGGGATCCAACTGAGGTCATCAGACCTGAACACTCACTGGGGAATCGCTGGTCTTCATCATGAATCATTTCCCTATGCTAGAAGGTTCCAGAGCTTTGTCATCCCCTCATTAGTCCTCCGTATGAACATCTAATCTTTTTGCTCATGCAGAAGTTTATTCTGTGACTGCTACACTCACACCTGAATATCTCAGGGTGTATCATCCATTCAGGTTTTCAGGAAAGAATCACTGTCCACTCCCATCAATGCTAACATCTAACTATTAATTTCTTCTTAATTGCATTGTCTTATACATAAAAAAATTAAGTTTAATGATAATGGAGTTAAAGGCACATTGCCCTTTCCTGGTCTTTGTGGAAATGTCCTCCTCCTCAACTCATGAGCTAAGATGCTGGTTGTAGGACTAAGTCATAGGTGTGTGGAGAATGTGTAAATGACTGTATTTTAAACATATGTTTCTATTTTTGTTTTATTTCTTATTTATTGGGTTGACATTGGCCAATAAAATTATACAGGTTTCAAGTGTACAATCTTATATAATCTGTATATTACATTATGCACCCTCCACCCAGCGTCAGTTCTTCCGTCTTCATATATTTGACCCTTTCACCCTTTACTACCTCTACCCCCTTCCCTCTGGTAACCGCCACACTGTTGTCTGTGTCTATGAGGATTTCTTTTCCTTGTTTATTTATTTTTTTTGCTTTTAGTTTTATATCCTACATAGGATTAGTTTTAAATTTGGTCCAAGAGTCTTTTAGGAACTATTGAGACAATATCATATTGTTTGTTGAACCTATTAATATGATGTATAATATTATTAATATATATACAATATAATTAATATGATGTATAAGTAAGGAAACTACCTTGGGTAACTGTAATAAACCACATATGGTAATGGTGTATTCATTTATTTTTCTGATATGGGAATCTGTTAATATTTATAAATTTGATTTAATATTTCATGTTATTGGTATATAATTTTCCTTTTTTTGTATTTTATCTGTCAGGTGTGGTATCACTGTTACACTTGCTTTCTATGATAATTGGAGATTTGTCATTCTTCTCAATGTTTGGATAATATTGTGTATATAATACATGAAGAAATTTAAACCATCTGATCTCTGAACCTTCTTAGTGCTCCCTGTGAAATTAGCTGTATTTTATACTTTTTTCCATGGGTTATTTCCATAATAATGCTTTCTATTTTTTTAAGGAAATTGATCCATTAATTCATTGTTTTCTAATACATTCAATTGTTGTATTTCTAGGAAGATTGGTGTTTTATCTATTTTTAAAATAGGTTAACATTTAGATTTTTCTCTTCTAAATTTTTTCCATCTTTATTTGTATATTATTGAATTATCCACTTTTATTTGAAAGTAGCAAGTGGTTGTTCTATTCTGTCATTTAAGAACATGATTGCTAGGTGCCGATTAGATATTCAGTTTGTCTACTGTCTCCCTCATTCAGTTACATTTATTATGAGGGAGAGATATTGTTGTCTTATTTATTGTTTTCTTTTCTTGTACCTGGCCAAACTCTCAATGTCCCCTCTTGATTGTTTTTCTCTTTACCAGATGGTAAATATTCTACCACCAATATTCATAAGCCAACATAGTCCCACTCTAGCTGGGATCTGAAAGCATTTCCTCTACTCACCTGCATATGAACAGAAATTCAGTGACACCCAGACAGCAGCCTGCAATGAAGTCTCCTGTCACAGAGGCTCCACATGGGCCCCAATGAAGACTCCAGCCCATCCCCCTGGGGCCACGTCAGTGGCAGCACCAGGGACAGCATGGCTGCCATCACTTCAGAAAATGTTAATCTAATACTAAAATTCAAACTCAAAGGTTGGAATAGGGAGGGTATCATATAAAGAACCTGGAGTTGTTTGGGTTAGGGTGTGAATATTTTGTCATCCATTAGTCCCCAGGGTCCCAGAGATTCGAGGAGTCACAGTGAGGTTAACGCTATATTTTGATACTTATCTGGATAAGAAACTATAAGACTTTACTCCTCAGCCCCGATCCTAGGCCTCACTTCCACCCCTGGTCCTGCTCTTATTTAAATGCAGGCTCTAGGACGACCACTTGTGGGCAGGTAACTGCAGCGGAGAAGACTTCACTCAGTGTGGCCAGGTCCCACACCGGTGGCAGAGACTCCTGCATAGTCCTCAGGCTTCCTTAGACCTTATGGTTTCTGAATCCATCAATTCACTGTCCAAGATGTCAACACTGAGCCCTGGGAACCAAAACTTGCCTTATTAAAGCCTCCTCACTCCTCATCCCCTCCAGACTCCAGGGAGGTTGTGCTCACTCACCAAAGACACCACTGGGAGCCTCAGTTTGCCTGAGGACACAGACTAGGTCAGGGCTCTACAAAAGACAGACCTGTCAGCTGTTTTCAAAAGGGGTTGGGGTTACAGTGGGAAGCCCAATTTTTGAGGGTACAGTCAAGAAACTCGATGCACAGATAAATGGCCCCCTAAGCCTTTTTAGATGACAACAACTGCTCTAATCTGACACTCAAGACAGCCTTATTATGGGACTTCCTCATCCTGTTGTGGACATGTTGGTCTTAATTAACACAGAACAAAAAAAGTTCTAAAATGCCAGGCAGGGTCTGTGCATGTGTGAAGGTCAATGCCCAGTTTCTGCATGTTCATCTACTTGAACAACTTTTGTTTTTTGGTTTCTTTGTTGTTGTTGTTGTTTGTGTGTGTGTGTGTGTGTGTGTGTGTGTTTGTGTGTGTGACAGAGACAGAGAGAAGAACAGACAGGGACAGACAGACAGGAAGGGAGAGTGATGAGAGGCATCAATTGTTCATTGCGGCACCTTAGTTGTTTGATGGCTTTCTCATATGTGACTTGATTGGGGAGCTACAGCAGACCGAGTGGCTCCCTGCTCAAGCCAGTGACCTTAGGCTCAGCTGGTGAGCCTTCTTCAAACCAGGTGAGCCCATGCTCAAGCTGTTGCCCTCAGGGTTTCAAACCTGGATCCTCCGCAACCCAATCCAATGCTTTAACTACTATGTCACCACCTGATCAGGCAGAACCACTTTTAATCATGTGTTGCTATTTGGGGATCACTTTGACAATTCTCTTAAGTCATTTTTTCATTCCAATTCTACTGGGACTAGTGCAGGGAAGTGAAGACCTAAATGGAGGTGATGAAAACACAGAGACATAGATAGCGTTTGGCCAGGTGGGACACTGTGCTTGGATAGAGACACAATGGCACTGAGTCTGGAAAACCCGTCACTTGCCAGGTCACTCAAGGACAAGCAGGGCCCTTCCTCTGCTCTCAGCTGCATGTAGGCCAGACACATTCAGAGGCAGTGGCTCTCTACACAATTTTCTTTTTATTTTGTATTTTTCTGAAATGAGAAGCTAGGAGGCAGAGAGACCGACTCACGCATGTATCTGACTGGGATCCACCAGCATGCCCACTAGGGGGCGATGCTCTGCCCATCTCAGGTGTTGCACCCTTGCAACTAGAGCCATTCTAACGCCTGAGTCGAAGGACATGAAGCCATGCTCAGTGCCCGGGCCAACTTGCTCCAATGGCTCAGTGCCCTCCCAACTTGGCTGTGGGAGGGGAAGAGAGAGACAGAGAGAAAGAAGAGGGAAAGTGGTAGAGAAGCAAATGGGTGCTTCTACTGTGTGCCCTGGCAGGAAATCAAACTCGGGACTTCCACACGTCTGGTCAACGCTCTACCACTGACCAAACCGGCCGGGGCTCTACACAATTTTCTGATTAACTCCAAATACTACATCATTACATGCTTCTCAAATGGGAATGTGCACAGTCCAGGCCTGGGCCAGCCTGCTACAAAACAGCACAATATCTGTGCACAGCTTCCTGGAGCATCAGTCTTCCTATCAGATTTGGAAGAAACAAGTTCAGTGAGTAACAATAATCCGCTTCCCTCCCTCCACAAACATGTGAGATAAGACAGAGAAGAGTGGGGGAGGGAAGGACTCCCAGAGATACAGTCCAGTCTCCGAAGTGTCGCCAGGTGGCCTGGATGAGCCAACCTGCAGCGAGGGTGGTAGCCTCAGTTCTTGTTGCCCAGACAAACCAGGCAGCTCTAAGAGCTCAATGGTTGTTTTGGAATCAATAGTTTTTGAGGTCCATGGAGGTGGCAGCCAACCTCTTCATCTGAACCTTATTGAGGGAACAACCTGTAGTTCGCAAACCCCCATCCTTCATAAAACCAAGTCCTCTATCCTGGTCGTGCATTGCAGACAGGACCACGTGTGCTTCTTGCACAACTCTCACCACAGCTGCTTGTGTCCGGCACCTGGCTGGTCTCCTGGGATTCTCTAGAAGTCGTAGTCTTCCTGCTCCATATAATGTGCCAGGAGTGTGGCTTCTCCATGCATCCTTGACCCTTAAATGGTGAATACTGACCCCATGGCTGAGTGATACCTGCAGGTCAGTAGTTCAGAGCATCGGAATTGCCTGGTCCACACATTGGCTTTTCCACTTAAGAACCAGAGAGCTTGGGCCATTGAAGATCAGCATCTCAGCGTCTCCATCTGATGGGCTAGACTGAGAAATAAAAAAAACTCCAGGTGAAGCTGGTGTGTGTGTCGTATGAGTTAATATTAGAAGTGTGCAGCACTGACGGAATTTGAAGATGCCTTGCTCACCCTAGATCTGCACCTGTGACATGGTTTCCACCGCCCTCTGCCTGTTTCAGGTCCCTGGCTCTCACAAACTGGGTAGAATGCGCATGCGCAGTACATGTCCCTTCGGGCGGCCTTGGGGCTGGGCCCGCTATAGACCACCTGTTTGGCCTCCAGGAAAGAAGGAGCCCACCCCATCCCCCAAATCTCTCTCAGGCAGCAGCTGCAAATGGCAAACAGCCCACAGTGGGACCTGAGGCTTCTTCAGAACCAGGGCTCATGAGTTTCTCCCGTGAGGACACAGCTGCTGTCCCTCCAGTCCCTCCCTGGAAGGCAGCCACGTTTCCTCTGTACTAACCCTCAGGGCAGTGAGGCCCTGGGTGGGTTCGGGGTCGCACTGGGATAGATACAGTGTCCACCCGAGAGACTGCGCTCAGGGCTGTGCCTCCCCGTCCCCGACCAGCTCCGCCCAGACCCCTGGCTGCCCGCGCCTGCGCACTTCTCTCCGTTACCGCAGCCTGCGGAGCTGAGCCCGGCCCTCAAACCTCCATAGTCTCCTGGTCAGAGGGAGCCAACGACCCCACGTGGCTCGAAGGCAGCATCTGCAAATGAGCATCAGTGTGTCACCATGAGGATGTGTGGCCTTACAGGCTCCCAGGTCCTCCAGTGGAGGACACCCCGCCCGTGTCTCTCTCCCACCTGAAAAGCAGTTCGTTCTCCTCTATTTTCCCGTGGACAGATGCGCATTGGGTAGTTTAGGTCTGTGCCTGAGGAGCTGCCTGGTCCATAGAGTCTGCTCCCGTATCCAACCGTCCCTGCTGTCTGGCTTCTCCAACGTCTGCGGCTTCTAGAGCCCTGGCTGCGGGAAACGGTACCAAACGCGCATGCGCTGTATGAACCGTTAACGGCTGAGGCACGTGGGCCTCAATGCGCGGAGCTGAGGGATCCAGACAACCCGCGGGCGGCAAGGTGGGGAGAGCCCGTCCCCCTCAAATTGCTCCCGGGCTGCAACGGTCACTGGAAGGTGATCAGTCCCCATGTGGACTTGATACATGGTGAATCCTGAGGCTTTTCCCGCAACCAGGGCTCCTGATTTTCTCTTAGGGAAGGTTCTCAGGCCACCCTGCCTGGCATCTTCCCAGCGTTGCGTGGAGGCTCCTCCAGCCCTGCATTTAATGAGAGTGGGTGTCATTAGTAGGTTAAGCCTTGCAATTAAGCAGATCACTTGTTTCCCCAACATCTCGAAACTCAGAACAAGACCCTCCCGACCCCTTGTGTGTTTCCAGTCCTGTCTGTCCTAAGCTGTGCTGAGCCTGCGTGAAGAGTGTGCACCTGTCAGAGGCCCCGGTAGCTGGAGGCCATGGAGCATGCGCCATGCCGCCACCACCTGCACCTCGTCTGTGTGCAGGGGGCTCGCCCCACCCTCCCCAGGTGTGTGCCCTCTGCAGACAGAAACCCAGGCACAGCACAGTAATTCTGGAAACTCAGAGAAAATACAAACTATGAGGCAATCTGGCATAAATACACAAATTGACCAAGAAATAATTACATCGTAAGCAAAGAAATGAATTGCTTTTGGAAACTTAATGTGTACAAATAGAATTGTGGAATTTGAAAGTAAGAAATTCATTACCAGTCAACTCCCATTCATTAATCAAGGATGGCTTTGTGATGATGGAGGGATTTTAGGCAACATGCAGATATCAGAAAGGTGAGCGTAAAATGCACCTGTACAGATGGGGTAAGTGGTCCACTGACCGTGGATGGCAAGTAGCTTTCTCTCACCACATCATCCAGGCTCCTAAGAGAAGTCACAGAGCACATGTCCCATGTCCTCTTCTCACTGAAGTCACAGGGACACCATCACACACAAATGGTGATAGCAAGTTTCTTATTCCCTGTAAACTTACAGCTCTCTACTACCTTTGGAATTTGGGGCTGCTTAGAAGATGAAGAAGAGGCAAAGATAAGGTGTCTGACAGGGCTATACCCCCCCCCCCAGCTCTGATTCTGGCTTCTTCTCCGCAAACCTGGTTATCATCTTGCCATCTATACAGCCGCCTACATAGTTTCAAACAAGCAGAGAATCTAGCCTCAACAATAATACATTTGCAAGTGAGACAGCTTTAGCTGAAATTGCTTAGCCTTGTAACAGACTCTAAAAATATCTTCTGATGAAGGGGCAGAGTGTGTGAACAGGAGTGCGGAGCAGGGAGGTGGGGGTGGGCTTATTTGATTCTAAGAACAAGTTGGTCTTTGGGGGACATGACTCAGTTGTGCCTGACCCTAACAGAGTGCTCTTTTATTCACTGCTTCCCCTGTCCCCCATTTTCCCTTGTCCTGCCTCTGGGATGCAGCTTGCAACAAGGCCACATCATGTGAAGAGCTGAAGATTCACTTTGAAGGCTCTGCTGTAGAAGCAGATGGAATGTTCCTTCTGAGCTGATCCTTGCAGGCAGAAAGCCCCATCTTGACATCTTCCTGGGCTACAGATAGTCCCTATAAAATGCTCACTAATTCTGCAGACCCTGCAGTCACTAAAGCAGCGGAACTACCTCCTCCAGAGCTGGCACCCTTTGTGAAACCGGCACGTGGTTACTGCCTAGCTGCCTGGATCAAGGGCCCCAGACACCGCAAGGTCTGGCTCCGTGCATACCTCCAATGTCACCTCGTCAGGTCCAAAGGATCAGAACAAAGCTGCATTACATTCTCTCTTGGAGGTGTTTCATAAGTGATGACTTAGTTTAGGAGTATTCTGGATGTTTTGATTTGCTTTCCTGACCTATTTTGAAAGGCAGCTTTTCTACTAATGATGTCTAAGTTATTGCTATGCTCTCTTTACAGCTGCAGGTATTGCCCGGGTAGCTTTTTCTCTAAAAACAAAAAGAAACTGTCTTAATCATTTCTCTCTTTTATGTTCTGCACCAGAAAACTGACTTCCAGGAGGTCCTTGAGGCATTGGGTGAACAGGCACTTGGCTGCTGCCTAGTGTCAGACCTGCGAGTTTAATGAGATACAGAAGCAAGGACCACTTCCAACCCTGAGATTCCAGTCTGGAGCCTTCTGCTCCTGCTCCAGGTCCCTGTGAACCAGACAGACCCACCCCCGTGCCCCTAGCCCACTTCTGCCTGTCCATTTCTGCCTGTGCTTGTGACTCTGCTGTCACTTCTGTTCTCATTTCCTGAGTTGAGAGGCTCGTTATGAGACCTGAGGGTTTAAGGAAGGCCTCATAGGTAAGTAACCTCAACCTGTTCACGACAGAAACCATCTAAGAAAAGACTGTAGGAACAAGAATGCTGTTTGAGGTTTGCAGAGGCCCAGAGGTGAACATGACTCACCGAGTACCTGGTTCCAGTCCTTAGACCAGCATGTGCACACAGCCTGGTGAACTTCCCTGATAACATTCTGTCTCCCCTTACTCGGTGATCTCACAACCTGAAAGGCCCTGCTGACATCAAGTGTGAGGAGAGAGACATGGTCCTTGAGCTCAGGGCTGAGGTCTCATCAGCTGTGCCCACCCACCCAGGGTCCCAGCAGAGTCCAGCTGCCTGTGGTTCCACCCAGCAGCTGCTTCCTCTAAGACATAAACTCCTGAGGAATCCTTTCTTCTAACTGGGTCATTTTACTTCTTCATATGTTACTTAGGAACAATGTGTTTTAAACCACTACTCTAAAATAGAAGTGAAGGAGGGGAGTGCATTATCACTGTAAGTGAGAACACTCTGTATCCTGAGCATGTGTGCTGTTAGACATGAGAACGTCATTCCAGGAGACATGCACAGAATGCTCAAGCTGGCACAGAGCTCTGAGCTAGAACAACAGAAACAAAAACCATAGAAAAATCATTTGAACTTTGTCAAGTTTTAAATTGTGTGCTCATTGAGAGACAATGTTAACAGAATGGCAACAGAACCACAGACTTTTTGCAAATCACATATCTGGAAAAAAAAACTGTCGCGTAAAGCACCGCTGATCAGGTTATCAAAAGATGCTCCAACAAAGATGATATACAGATGACAAGTAAGTGCATGGAAGAATGTTCAGCCTCAGAAGATCTCAGTGAAATGCAGATTGAAGCCACAATGAAAAGGCACTGCATCTCTTGAGAATGGGTAAAGTTAACATGACCGACCATGTCAAGTGCAGACAAGGACGTGGCACAGTTAGATCCTTGTGTCCTTCTGGTTGGGGTGAAAATAATTAGATCACTTTAAAGAATGGTTCTGTTCTTTCTAGAAAATTAAACATATACTTGTTAGCATGTCCCACTATAGTATATCACAAAGAAATGTACACATACTGTATGTGCTTACAATAAGTCCCCCATAAATATTTATAGCAGCTTTATTTATAATAGCCAGTTACTGTAAATGACCCCCATGTCTCTCAGTAGACAATAGTTTAAATAAACTGTGCTATATCCATAGAGTGGGTACTTCTAGCGACTAATGACTTATGGATATATGATAAAGTGTAGATTAAGTTTTTAAAATGCCAGATGAAATATAAGGACAAACATTGTAACCTTACACTTCATTTTGATGCCTGGACATCATTAGTGACCTACAAAAATGAATGTCTCAATAAAAAATTACACTGAGAGGATCTATTGATTCTAATGCACTGGGTAGTGGCATCAGAATGACCCAATTTCACAAACCAGAGCCCTTCCAGGAGAGCTGGGTGGTATGAAATGGGCTGCAGGATGTGTGTACTGAGACCAGCAGGGGGCGCTGGTGGACTGCGCCTGAGACTCAGGGTTCTGGGCCAGGCAGGCTAGGAAAGTTCTCTACTGGCTCTTGCACACTTGGGCAGGCAGTGTCCTCACTGCAGTGTGACTTGCCTGCCCCTGTGGCCCCGGGAAGGCCCAGAGGGCTGTGACTCACACACTTACCTCATATCTCAGCCCCTCCCCTCATGGATTCAATTGTCCAGGCCTGATTTCCAGCTCAAAATAGACAGAAAATCACACAACACTTGAATCTTCTATTAAACAACTAATTAAACTGCAAACAGAATGAAATACATATTGATACAAAATGGTAAAAAATGCTTGGAAAACTTCATTTTGATATCATCCAAAGAATGCAAGTGATTATGGATAATACTAAAATTTAATATGAATACAGTATTACATTAATGCATTATTAAAGTTCCACCACTTAAAGGAGTCTGGATTGTATTTATTATTTGATGTATAGCGTTTCTGGCGATTGGTGTATTTTTACCAATTATTGAGGGATATTGTATTAGATTTTAGTAAATATAAATAATCTTTATAATACAGCTCCAGTCCCAGTACTAGGGAACGCCTGCCCACTGAGCAGATCTGAACAGTCTCATCACTGAGGACTATGTACATCTGGGTGGTCAGCGTGGGAGAATATGCCCAATACAATGTGTCATTGGGCATTGTAAGTTTAAACAAGAGATGCCACTAGTCCCATTAGAATGATAACCCTCAATACACGGATGACAGCAAATGCTACCCAGGATGTGGGCAGCAGGAACTCTAACTCATGCTGCTGGGAGTTCAAAATCACATAGCTGCTTTTGTGACCCTATGTCAGTTTCTTACAAAATTAAAGACACTTTTATATGATACAATTCCTGGGTGTTTACTTATATCAGTTATTTGTGTCCAAACAAACAATGCACAAGAAGTTGTAGCTTCTTTATTCATGCTTATTATAACTTAAGGAAGCAATTGCTATGTCCTTTAATAAGTGAATGAATTATCAAATTCTTGTCCATTTATACAATGGAATATGATTGGAAATATAAATAATAATTTATCAGGACACAGAAAAACATGAATGAATGTAACACACGCATATTATTAAGTGAAATAAGCCAATCTGAGAAGACTGGAACCGTGAGGGGCCCGATCAGGGCCAGGATAAGGGTAGGAGCACCCAGACCCAGCTGTCACCTGAGGCTGCCCTGTCTCCTACATCCACCAGAAGGAGCGCGTGCCCCCAGTTCCTGAGCTGTGAGTCCCCTCCCTGCCTCTGCAGGTTCCCTGTGTCATCCTTGGGCTGAAGCCCTCCCACTACTCCAGTTTCCTCATATCAGCTGGATCCCGGCTCTGTAAAAGTAGCCTAAGGAAAAGGAAGATTGCACAGCCTCCAGAAAGAGGAATATTTGCATAGACTCCCCCCTCTGTGTCAGGGGGACATATAAGAAGTGTAAAGGCTCAGGTCTGGCTGTGGGTCAGGAAGCAGAGTCTGGGGCGTCTGCACCATGGATTGGGCTCCACTCCTCCTCGCCCTCCTGGCTCACTGTACAGGTGGAGCCTGAGGGAATTCTGGAAGGGCACCTGTTTGTCACCTGGGAGGATGACCTCTCCCCCCTCCCTGGGAAAGGGGTCTGTTCTGTCCTCCTCATCTCTGTGTTGCTCCCTCCTTGCAGGGTCCTGGGCTCAGTTTGTGCTGACTCAGCCCCACTCTGTGTCGGGGTCTCCTGGACAGAAGGTCACCATCTTCTGCACCTGCAGCAGTGGCAACATTAGGAGCAACTATGTGTCCTCGTACCAGCAACCACCGGGCAGTGTCCCCACCACCGTGATCTACTCTGATAACGAGAGACCCTCTGGGATTCCAGAGCGGTTCTCTGGGTCCATCGACAGCTCCTCCAATGCTGCTTCCCTGACCATCTCTGGGCTGCAGGCCGAGGTCAAGGCCGACTACTACTGTCAGTCTTATGATTACGATAGCAGCTACCATCACACAGTGCTCCAGACTCACGGGGAAGTGAGACCAGAACTCCCCAGAGCCTCCCCGTCCTGGGTCTGCCCTCACCGTCTGCACAACAGAGAGGAGTTCCTTTCTGTCCCCTGCTGGGATGTTTGTGTTGAGATTGTTGGTTTCTGAGTCCTTCTGTTTTTTCTTTTTCCAGATTTCTCCCATGCTTGATGATGATTGCCTATTTACATTTCAATCATTTCATGGAGATGATTTTTTTCAGAACCGGATTTCTGAGCCACTGCACATCTGACATCGGATATAGGGTCATTCCCTGTGGAGGGGGTACACATGGGATATTTAGAAACATCCTTTGGGCTCCACATTACATTGCTAGTAGTACCCTCATCTCTAAGTAATGACCCATAAACAAGCCTTCAGACATTTTCAAATGTCCCCCGAGGGATCCTAATCATCACAGTTTGAAAATCACTGTGTTAAAAAGACATGTTTTTAGAATTAGGACACCTTTAACATTTATTCCTGTTTAGGCCATTCAGCTGGACGGAGACTAGATGTGTCATCTCTCTGTGCTTCCGCGTTCTCGTCTGTTAGGACCATTACACACACTCACATGAGGTCAGAGAGTGTGACCCAGTCACATGGAATCTCCTGTCAACCAGAGAGCAGAGTACAATATTTGGCCAGACTACGTGTACAGTTCATATATTGAAATTTTATACAATGCACATGAAAATATAGCATATCTAGCTTTATATATTATCTTTTGGTGTATTTATCCTTTTAAGAGTATTTATTAAATATATCTAGCAATTTTAGAGAGAAGAACAAAGACAGACAGACATAAACATGATTTTTTCCTGTGTGTTCCCTGACCAGGGATCAAACACATGAACTTTGCGTAATGGGGCAACACTCTAAGCACCTGAGCTATCCGCTCAGGGCTGGAGTATTTTTCAAGCATGAGACAGAAGGATGAATAAAGACATGATAGTGCTTGTACTCTTGGTGTCTGTATTTTTCTATGGGTCCAAAAAGAACAGGCATCTGTTTAAATTTACGCTCTTCTCCCATTTCTGTAATTGTCATGGATACACTTAAGCACTGAGAAAGGCAATGCAAATCCCTCCTCTTTGGAAGTGTTCCCTAGGCTACACGTTGTGAAGAGACATCATAGCCTCATTCATCATACAGGGATCACCTGTAAGTTTAAATCAAACCACACCTATAATATGACATCTGAAATGGACACACCCAGAGATATTTTCACAGATTTCATCAGATGGTGTTTCTCTGGGGCAAATGCACTTCTTAAAACTTCAGAGGACACAAAACACAGAATTTAAAGCAGTGCATAGTCCTGAGGTCTCTCCTCCTGGGGCTCTTTTAACTTCTCCATAATATATGTGTATAGATACACAGTATATAGACATTAACATACTAAATCAATGATATACTTGTAAAATTGATTTAGTATATTAATTTTTTTTTGTATTTTTCTGAAGTTGGAAATCGGGAGGCAGTCAGACAGAATCCCGCATGCCCCCGACTGGGATCCACCCGGCATGCCCATCTGGGTCGCTGCTCTGTTGCAACCAGAGCCATTCTAGCGCCTGAGGGAGAGGTCATGGAGCCATCCTCAGCACCCGGGCCAACTTTGCTACAATGGAGCCTTGGCTGTGGGAGGGGAAGAAAAAGACAGAGAGAAAAGAGAGGGGGAGGGGTGGAGAAGCAGATGGGCACTTCTCCTGTGTACCCTGGCAGAGAATTGAACCTGGGACTCAAGCACGCCAGGCCGACGCTCTACCACTGAGCCAACCAGCCAGGGCTGATTTAGTATATTAATTAACAAAACAAACCGCATGTTTTTTTGGGGGGATTGTCTATCTCTCTAATCTGGAAGTTGTATGCTATGTAGATGACAAAGAAGGGTCATATTTTGGAAGAGGGAACGCTGGTCGTGGACAAACAGGAAGGAGCTGGAGAGGGAGGGAAGTCTTCATAGAACGGCTGCTCCCGGGAAAGGGGAGAGAAGGATGGGTAGGAAGAGCCTCAGAGCATAGCGCAGGTCTGGGGAAGTCTCAGGTGGACAGGGGAGACTGAAAGTCTCCTGCGTGTGGGGTGCCCATGAAGACACTGCCTATAGCAGGAAAGGCTGGGCTTTAGGCGCCTGCAGTGCCAATCATGCCTGGAGCAGCCTCAAGGCTGTGAGACTACAGGGAACCTCCGCTCCCCATTTAGAGTCTCCTGGAAGTCAGTCTGAATAGTGTACTTCCAGGGCTGAATTGATAGCATGTGTAGCTGCATTTCACCCCTTGGACAGAGGCAGGGCCCTCCTCCTCTCTCCTTTCTCCTCTAATTTGTCCCTACATCCATAAAGACACTGTCCTCCCTGCCCTAGCTGCAGACTTGGAGGGAAGGCTCTATAAGACACCCACTGTCTTACTGGTTGACTCATCTGGGAGATGCCAGGAATCCCTCAGCCTGGGCGACCCTCTGGAGCCATCTGCACCCCTGCCTGTGTCCGGGTTCTCTTGCTCCAGTGATCCAAGCTCTGGCCTGACCCCTCCCATGTCACAAGCCTGACTCACTTGAGACATTCCTTACTTATCTGTTTAAAGGATGAATTTATGAATGAATAAATGCCTGAATGACACATCCAAGTCCCCTAGTAATTGATGACTTGTTATACCGTTAGTCTTCCAACAGAGGAGGACACCAGTCTCTGCAGCACTGATTGTCCCTGAATCTTCCTAACACCTCTCCACTTTCAGAGCCTGGCTTCAATGTGCCAAATGACCACAAACCCAATAAACAACTCTCGCACCTGCCTTTCCACCCGAAATCACCGGTGTCGGTGGGGCATCCCCGCCTCTCTCAGGGGTACTATTCATCTACTGACGGTCCAGACCATTTCTCCCCCTTCTCCAGCCTGGGGTTCATTCGGTCACCTCCCTATGTCCTAAATTGTGACATGAGCCACTCCAGCCCTTCCCAGTTTTCTCTGCTGTCATTTTCATCGAGCTGCCCCAGGATGTCCACTTGCAAAGTGCAAAGTCCTAGAACGATTTACAGACCTAAATCTTTAATTTGAAGCACTGGTGACAGGCACAGCCAGATTAATAATGTCCCTGCACACAAGACAAAGTCTCAGGATGGCCGCAGTGGTCCCTCTGGATGTCCAGGCCACGCTCAGGCCCCTGCTCTACAGAACCCTCATAGATGTGCAATCTCCTCTCCCCTCTGCCCCGGAACGGTGAACATTCCTCACCTGCTATGTCCTCTTCTGTGAGGATCCCTTTCTCTTAATAAGCTTCTGTTCACACTCAGAACCCAGAGAAAGGCCTCTCTTCTGAGCTCCCAGCATGTGGACTCATTGTTTTTGTTTGTTTCTTTGCTTTCTGCTCCCTTCCCTGTGTTTCTTAGCTCCACGGAAGTCCTAAGGCTCTCCTAGGTCAGAATCCACATGTGCCAGAATCAATGACGGTCACACCAGGACCGCACTTGCATTGTCCCCTGTAATAATGATTCTTAACGTGTTGAAAACACAGGAGTCAAGAGAACAGGTGAAGGCTAGATGTTGAAGCAGCTTGAAAGAGGAGCGGTTCACCCGGGGACCAGCAGAGGGCGCCTCAAGACCGTCTCTGAGGGATTCTGAAAAACAGGAGCTCCCAGCTGGGCAGCACTCCAGTGACTGGAGGCTCCAGGGCTGGGCACTTTCTTTTCTATGGCTGGGCAGACATGACTTCTCTGGGCATGGCCAAGTGCCCTGCATGTGACCCTGTGTGTGCTCCCAGCACCGGCTCCCTCCCAACCCCAGTCATGGTGAAACTAGTGCAATAGGCTGACCTCCCTGTTCAAGAGCCCTAGACCCTGTCAGTGTACTGGGGGAGGAGCAGGGGATGGGGCATATTTGCATGAGCAGTCCCTCCTCTGTGAAGCCAGCTGGGAGGGGATAAGAGGCCTAGGCAGCCCTCTCCAGCTCTGTGGACTAAGGAGCAGCTGTGAGCACCATGGCCTGGACCCCTGTGCTCCTCGTCCTCCTCTCTCACTGCACAGGTGGGGACAGCACCCAGAGACCCAGAACACCTGCACCCTGACCCTTCTATTCACTCTGATGTGTCTGTTTACAGGTACCTGTCCCAGCCTGTGCTGACTCAGCCGCCCTCCCTCTCTGCATCTCCTGGAGCATCAGCCAGATTTTCCTGCACGCTGAGCAGCGACCTCAGTGTTGGTGGTAAAAACATCTTCTGGTACCAGCAGAACTCAAGGAGTGCTCCCCGGTTCTTTTTGTACTACTACGCGGACTCAGACAAGGAGCTGGGACCCGGGGTCCCCAACCGAGTCTCTGGAACCAAGGACACCTCAGCCAATACAGCATACTTGCACATCTCTGGGCTGCAGCCTGAGGATGAGGCGGACTATTCCTGTCAGGTGTATCACAACAGTGCTAAGCACAGTGACAGAGGCTGATGAGAAGTGGGACAAAAACCCGAGGCCTCGTTTGTCCAAGCTTCTGACACATTTATTAAGGTGGGAAGAACTTAATGATAATATGTGTAATAGACCTGAGCCCAGGGGCTTATGTTTCAATGGTACCACACTATACTGCGTTCAGATTTTTATGTAAAATATTCACTGCCTTAAAAGGGTAAAACAAACAAAAACGTACACCAATATAGTGACAAGGACAGTCAGAGGCAGAAAAGAGAACACCTCTCCAATAGTAAAAAACCAATAGAACAGGAGGGGAAATCCATCCATATAAAAATCCATAGTGCCATAATGTATTTTAGGGAAGATCATGCTCACACCAGCACGCGCGCGTGCGCACGCGTGTGTGTGTGTGTGTGTGTGTGTGTGTGTGTGTCTGCCTAAGAGTAAGCAGATGATAATCACAGCCCCAAAGCTCTTCCTATGTCTCCAAAGGAGAAAGTCAACCACAAACAGCAGCCTTCTGACATGTCTTTCCTACAAGAGTAATATTTATCAGAGATCAGTGCCAGCCCCCAGGAGCCAGCCAGAGGGCCTGATGGTGAGAATCGGTGTTCTGTGAATGCTTTGCTTGGAATAAATAATATTATTGAGTCAGACATATAAGTAGCATTAGTACCTTTGCAGACTGGCACTCACACATTTGTGTTTTTTAAATATATATATTTAAATTTTTTGTTTCTTCAATTTCATAGAACAGCAAACTAGTTCTGTGGGTAACTGAATTCTGAAAGCACATTCCTATTAGAAATTACCGTATTTCTCATAAAGAAGAATTGGAGGGTTTTGAAATTTGTGCTTTACTAGACTTGACACTGCTTTTGAATTTAAACTAAATATCCTTGTCCCTAAGAGATCATTATCTTAATTTCAAATGAAATCACACAAAAATTATAGAACGTGAGAAGGATAAATCCAGTTCATCATGGTTTGTAAATCTGCTTAAAGGTTACTCTCCTTTCAAGAAATTTCAGCTCAATGATTCTAGAATCTAGCTTGGATTTAATTTCAAAACAAAAGAGTTTGCAACAATGCCTCCACTTTCTCTTAAGTGATTCTCCTTTGAGTCATCAATGCAGGAAAGCAACGGTGCAGCGCCCACAGTTCGGTTTTAGCCAATTCCTGAAAAGAGATAGATGACCACGCGTCTTTCAGTCTTTCTTATTTCAGTTTTACATGCTGGTTTCTATTTAAAACAATTCATCGGCCCTGGCCAGCTAGTTCAGTGGATAGAGTGCTAGCACAGCTGCAAAAGTCCCAGGTTCAATCCCAGTTCAGGGCACACATGAGTAACAACTTTCTGCTTCTCTTTTCCTCCCTCTCCTCCTTCTCTCTCCCTCTTTCCCTCCCACAGCCAGTAGCTTGATTGGTTCTAGTCTTGCCCAGATGCTGAGGATAACACAGTTGATTCAAACATCTGCCCAGACAGGGGTTGACGGGTAAATCTCAGTCTGGGCTTATGTGGGAGTCAGTCTCCCTAACTCCCCTTCTCTCACTTAAAAAAAAAGAAAGTAAGAAAGAAAGAAACCAATCAGATTTCTATCCTTGTTACATTGGATTACCATTTATTCTATATCTGAATAACTTGTCAAGCTTTACTAAACTAGTTGCTGCCCTGATCAGGCTGCCCATTGGAATAAGTACTGGATTTGGGCACTGCGGTTCTGGAAAGGTGGAATTGGGATCTGTTCGTAAAGGCTGGCAGCTGGCGGCGATGCTAAACAAGCACACTGTGAAGGCTCTTGGAGTCCTTTCTGATGGTGCTGAAACGGGTTCTGTAGCCCCAGGTGAAACCCTCAGAATCAGACTGGAAGGACTTGCAGAAGAGGAGCTTCCTCCTGGAGCCATACTCTGTGCTCCTAGTCATCTTTGTCGTTCTGGATGTACCTTTCATGCTCACATAGTGGTACAGGGCACAGATCCACCGTCTGGCTAGGTTACACGGTGGTGCTGCCTTTGAGGAAGTCAGAATGACATCTTGATTTGCTTGGCTGACAAAAACAGGAGAAAAAAGTGAGACTCGACCTCATTTTGTGAAACAAGCTCAAGTCTGCTTTGGTCGTGTAAAGACAGCAGGAAGCTTCTGCCTCGAGACTTGTAGAGGCTTCCCTCAGATGAGTCGCTCTAATTAAGTAAGAGATGAGGGTAAGGCCATTGCAGTTGAAAACGTTCTGAAACTGCTTCCAGAGAAAGAGGACACATTTTCTCGATGACCCTGCACAACGCTGTAAGGAAATTGACCGCAAAAGCCGATGTCATGGAGCCTGCTTTCTTACTTTCTGCCCATTGACAAACCTCTCTCATATTTTGCAGACAAAATTCACTGCAAAAGTCCATGTTCTATTAGCTTTCTCATATTGAGAGCTCTGCTATGCCACTGTTGAAATTTCCCCAAGATTTTTTCTTAAAAATTTTTAAAGAGAAAGAGGAAAGGAGAAAGAGAGAAACATTGATTCATTGTTCCACTTTTTTATGCTTTTATTGGTTGATTCTTGTATATGCCCTGACCAGGGATTGAACCTGTAACCTTGGTATGTTGGGTTACACTCTAACCAAGTGAGCTACTAGGCCAAAACTCCCCCAAGATAATTTTTGTACCTCTCATGATGTTTCTTTGGACAGATATGGCAATAAGTTTGTAAGTAATGTGGATATAATTGTCTATAATAATAAAAGCCCACAGAATCTTTTTAAATTTTTATTTTTCACTTGGGCATACAAATCTCTTTCTGCAAGCAGACCATTGAAGTGTGTGACAGTGTGTGCACATGTTAAAAGACAACAACGATGTTGATAAAATATTTAAAGTAAAAAAGTACATCAAAGATTACTGCAATTTTATATAAAAAGTCAAATGACACATTAAAATGGGCTAAAGATTTTAACAAACAGTTCATATAAGGGTATTTATAAATGATCAATAATCAACTGAAGAAAAAGCTCGTTAACAATATAAGTTATTAGCAAAAAGAGAATTACAACTACAATGAGATACTATGCACCATGCATAAAAATGTAATTGATAAATTAGACTCCATCCCCTGCTCTTTGAAGGGTACTGTTAAGGTGATCATAAGGCAACTGAGAGACTTATAGGATATACAGTGTATGTAAAGCCAAATCTTTTATACAGGTCTTATATCAGTAATGTATAAAAAACTCCTACAAGTTGATAGTTAGAAGGCAATTCACTTAAATTTGGGCAAAACTTCACCAAAGATGATATATGATGGCAAATAAGGACATGACAAGATGTTCAGAATCATTACATAATATGGAAATAGAAATTAAAACCAAACAATCACTACACATGTATGAGAATTTGCAAAAATAAAATTCTGATCAGACCAGTTTTTAGAGGAGATGTGGCCTAATAATTCTCAGGTTGGAATGTGAATTTAATAAACTGATTTAGAAAACACGCCCTGGCCAGACAGTGTGATTGGTTATCACACCATCCTGACCCGCCAAGGTTGAGGGTTAGACCCGCGGTCAGGGCGCATACAGGAAGAGAAGGATGCTTTCATCTCTCTCACTCTTTTCCTCTCTCAAATCAATAGATAAATTAAAATATATAGTACAAATATTGATCGACTTACAACCTATGCAACTTATGACCATTTGACTTTATGACCACAATCATTAGCCACGACTCTTCCACATCTCGCAGTGCAAGCGTTGCCCAGCTGGGCGTAGGACAGTGCAGACCAGCGTCCGGCAGCACTACCATCTCCGCGTGCACCATTTCAACTGTTATCCCACTCAGTACAGCAATTTGTGTTTTGTGTCTTGGATATTTTTCATCAAACTCCTCCCAAGATGTCTACCAAGAGGAAATTGTCTTTGCAAATATTAAACCAGTTGTACTGGTAATGCAGTGTTTTACTTAAACCTGACGTATGTAAAAATAAGAAACAAAATGGTGTAGAGATGATACAAATGGCATAAAATGAACAAAGAAAAATTATGATATTTAACCATAATGAAAAAATTATGATAAAATATGACTTAAAGATTTTTATAGCATCATTTCACAGTACTGTATGTATAGCCTACTCAACTTACAAGCAAATCGTGTTACGACTGGTCTGTCGGATCCAATCATGGTCATAAGTCAAGCACTAGCTGTATAACAGTTTTTAATAAGATTAAATGTATGCTTTCCTTATGATTCAGCTGTTGTTTTTACCCACAAAATTTAAAGTGTGAATCCATGCAGACTTGTACACAAATATGTACAGCAACATTACTTATTTATAGTACATATGAATTTATATGTTAAGATTTATATTCACTAATGAACATATTAAACATTTAGGTTCATAATAGACATATAGTAACACATATGCATGAGTGTGTGTATTTATACTGTAGTCCAGTGTGGAAACAATTCAAATGCCTGTCAGCAGGTGGATGGTACGCACGCTGTGGGATAGCGGTCTGAGGGACACTGTTTAGTGAGGAAGAGCTAGTAAGTGCAAACCATGGCTAGACCTCAGAAAATATGCTAAATTAAGAAAATCAGAAAAAAATAAGAAAAATGAGATTCAATGTATTTAAAATTCTATGCAATGTAAACTATCTTTAAATGATAAAAGAAGATTAGGGATTGCCCCAGATTTGGGGACTGGGTGGCAGGAGGGAAGACTTCAAAGGGGACATATAAACACTTTTGCAGCTACAGATACATTTATTAACTTATCACATTGCACATTTAATTAAGGGTGGTTGATTATATGAAAATTACACCTAAGTTGTCCTAAATATATCTCAATCCTTTCCTGAGGACAGAAGTTGTCACCAGTCTGTCTAAAATTCCTGTGATCCACCCAGAGGCTTTAATGACATCAGGCCAGTGCAGTGGACACCTGCACGATCCACCATCAACCCCCCAAACCAATTCTATTTCATGTCCCCGAGTGTTTGCAAACTCTGCTAAGCTTATAATAATCCTCACATCTTCGCAGAATATCAGGTGCTTCGTTTGTCCCCCAGCAGGATCCTCACCCCCGATTCAGACCCAGATGGCCAGTCATGTCCTCCCTGTGTCCACTCAGGTCTTTGATGCCAGAGCCCTCTGCATTCTCACCCCCTTAGTCCTGTCTAGTGCAGTGCTCACCTTCTCCACCCCTCTCGCTCAGAGTAGTTTAAGAATTCCTTCAAAATACCTGAACTGTGGTGGCGCAGTGGATAAAGCATCGACCTGGAAATGCTGAGGTTGCCAGTTCGAAACCCTGGGCTTGCTTGGTCAAGGCACATATGGGAGTTGATGCTTCCAGCTCCTCCCCCCTTCTCTCTCTCTGTCTCTCCCTCTCCTCTCTAAAATAAATAAATTTTAAAAAATCTCTCTAAAAAAAAAAAGAATTCCCTCAATGGAAAGCGCTGTTTATTAATATCAGTTACCTTCGAACAGAGCAGGGGTTGTGGCCCATGGATGTTGGAGGAATACTGTGACCCTGTCTCTCAGGCCTGCATCTCTACCATCATTTCAATAAATATCTGAAGTTCGATCAGTGGGCAGCAGGGGGCGCAGTGGGTCTTCCCCAGGGTCATGGTGCCCCTGCTTACAATGCCCTGAACTCTGTCTACACTGTTTAGGCATTGGTGCCCCATTTGCTGTTGGGGACTCAGGGGCTGTGCCCCTGGGCTGGGTAGCGTCTCTGGCTCACAGGTCTGTGAAAGGTCCCACAGCTGCTTCCTTCCAACTCTCCCAGGGGGAAGCTGATACTCAGCCTCAGATTGAGTTTGTGTAAATAACCAGGCTCAGACAGCAGGGGGTGGTCAGTGTGGTGCGGACTATCCAGGAAAGAAAACAAATTTGTGTGAGCAGCCCCTCCTCTCTGAGGCCTGAAGAAGATAAAAGAAGCCTGGGCAACAGAACTTTAGCTCCGGGGTTGCAGCAGGGCTGTGAGCACCATGGCCTGGACGCCTCTCCTGCTCCTGCTCCTCTCTCACTGCGCAGGTGGGGACAGGCCTTGAGGATGAGGCTTCATTTCCCAAGTTCATTCCCTTCATGCTCACTCTCCTGAGAAACTTCCCCTGGTCCCTCCCCATCACTGACAAGTGTCTTTCTCTGCAGGTTCCCTGTCCCAGCCTGTGCTGACTCAGTCGCCCTCCCTCTCTGCATCTCCTGGAGCATCAGCCAGACTCACCTGCACCCTGAGCAGTGGCTTTGTTGTTCAGGGTTACCATATAGTGTGGTATCAGCAGAAGCCAGGGAGCCCTGCCCGGTTTCTCCTGAGGTTCTACTCAGACTCAGATAAGTACTAGGGCTCCGGGGTCCCCAGCCGCTTCTCTGGATCCAAAGACGCCTCGGCCAATGCGGGGCTCCTGCTCATCTCTGGGCTCCAGCTTGAGGACGAGGCGGACTATTACTGTGCTACATGGCATGGCAACAGTACACAGTGTTCCAGGGTCACAGGGAAGTGAGACTAAAACCTCTCCCTCCCTGGGGCTGTCACCCCTGCTCTGCCTGGGGCCAAACCTAGCTCAGGGTGGCATCTGTTGTTACTTCTTCAGTTGGTAACTCTTTTCCTAGGACCCATGGAGGTCCAAACTGTTTCTATTGTCCTTAGTTAAAATTTTTGTTTATCCATTGTTAACACCTTTTCAGCCTGATCATGTCTACACAGGGATAAAACCGGTCTTAAGGTTACATAACCATCCAGGGGGTGATAAACAAGGAAGGAGGTGGTTGAACCCACGATGCCCAGGGGCAGGCCTGAATCAGAGGTGTGGGTGGTCTCAGTGCTCCTGGTGGGTCCCTGGGTCCCGCGTGCCCAAGCCCATCTCCCAGGAAACTGCTCAGGAGTGAGTTTACTTTCCTTCTGCACGTGCTCATTGTGGCCTCTTTCTGGGAACTGTTTTCTCCCCTGAGGCTCAGAGGAAGCAAGTCTCTGTGACTCCATGGATGCTGAGCAGAGTCTTCTCCACACTGACATACGGTTGAGTGTGACCTCTCTGTGTGCACCAGGATATCAGCAAAGGCTCCCTCACCTCTAAGGCAGGATTTGTAATAGACACCTTTCTTCCTCATCCCAACCTGATTTAAGGTCATGCTGAGATGTCAGTGAGGCTATAGACATTCAGAGTTTGGGGACTCTCAGTTGAAGAAGATGCATCCTTAA
The DNA here is from genome assembly GCF_036850765.1 of Saccopteryx bilineata. NCBI lineage: Eukaryota > Metazoa > Chordata > Mammalia > Chiroptera > Emballonuridae > Saccopteryx > Saccopteryx bilineata. Next base: position 96,127 of record NW_027095443.1, read on the forward strand.
TACATTTGATTGAAGACAAAGGATACATGGGAGAGTTATGTCACACACTAATGTGTCAGGAACTCAACTCTCCCGACACTCCAGCCTTGGCCTGGAGTTCTCTTCTCCTCACCCTTCTCTCTGCACAGTTGAGGGGCTGAGAGATTCCTGGTGATGGCTCAGCAGGAGCACCATTGCTGTTTTCTCTTTTTTGTTTGGTTATTGCACTGGCTTCAAATATTACATACGTGAAACAATGGTCTGTAGGTGTCTCAAATCTCTCAATCAGCATGAGCTGACCTGAGCTGGCCTGAAACGCTGTCTGCCTCTCCTGTTGACCTAACTCCCTCGAGTCTCCAGGAGCCATGAACACAGACGTCAGTCACAGCCTCACACCTCCCCTGAGCTGCTGCTGACTCTCCTCCATCGCGTCTCCCTGCACAACCTCCCACCACTTCATTTACTACAGTGAGAGCACTTCAGGCCAGAGCTCCAAGAGAAAACCCCAAATCCGTCCCAGGGCCCCTGGCCACGCCCATGTCTGCTCTTAGGAGAGAGCAGAGGGGTCCTGGATCTGCTGAGCACAAGTTTGTAAATGTCCACAATAAAGCCAGATGGGGGGACACAACAGCTGAGCCTTTCTGTAGCAGGAAGACACCCCTTTTATTGGGGACACTTTGTATGGTAGCAACTGTCCCTGATCACGTGGTGATGTGATTAATCACGTAAGTCCAGTATCACTGATTCCTGGACTCTTAGTTATGCAGGGCGACCCTGGTTAAAATGCAGATTTCATCTCTTAGATGCTTCTAACAATTTTGAACTTCCTTTGGGTTCTAAATTTATAAAGGATGTGACAAAATCCTCTCATGCTGGCCGCTGTCCACATAGCAGGAGCAGAGTGTAATCATGCACTGAACTGCTCAGGGACTTGCTGGGGGTGCAGGGCTCAGGTGCCACCATAGAATGGCCTTTTATGCATTTAGCACAAACACCTCACAGGGGCAGTCACCATAATGAGACATTGTCCTGTGTAGTCTGGTGGTGTTAGTGTGCTCATCAGGAGTGGAACTTCCCTTTAACACAGTCATTTGTCCTGGTCTGAAGGCTGCAGGTAGAGTTAACATAAGAGTGACTTCTAACAGAAGACGACAGTGATCTTTTTATCAGCCAGGGACATCATAAGGAATGGGATAAACTTTATGGTGTCTTTATGTTCCTTGCCCCAGAGACTAAGGTTCAGAAATAGAGACCAGATTTTCATTCTAGACCAGGGGTCCCCAAACTACGGCCCGCGGGCCACATGTGGCCCCCTGAGGCCATTTATCCGGCCCCCGCCGCATTTCCAGAAGGGGCACCTCTTTCATTGGTGGTCAGTGAGAGGAGCATAGGATGCATCACAAAGTACGGCGTTGCTCATGTACAGTACTACTTCCAGTGCTGCGGAATGCACGCGTCACGACTCCAGAAGTGTGTCATATCATTTGTTACGGCTAGCAGTGACAAATATGGAACTGGGTATTGACCATCTCATTAGCCAAAAGCAGGCCCATAGTTTCCATTGAAATACTGGTCAGTTTGTTGATTTAAATTTACTTGTTTTTTATTTTAAATATTTTATTTGTTCCCATTTTGGTTTTTTACTTTAAAATAAGATATGTGCAGTGTGTATAGGGATTTGTTCATAGTTTTTTTTATAGTATGGCCCTCCAACAGTCTGAGGGACAGTGAACTGACCCCCTGTGTAAAAAGTTTAGGGACCCCTGTTCTAGACTGTGACATGTCTTCAAAATGATGCACCAGGAGCCCTGGCTGGACAGCACCGATTGTTAGATTGTCATACCCATACATAAAGGTTGCGGGTTTGATCCCCCATCAGGGCACATAGAGGAACAGGTCAATGTTTCTGTCTGTCTCTTTAAATCAATCAATAAATTTTTTTAATGGTGTGCCAGGCATTGAACTTTTGAATTGTAAGATAATTTATCTGCTGAGAATTATAACATACATGATCTTATATACATATTACAATTAGAGAATTATAGTTACAAATTAAATGATCATCTTTTATAAACAATAAGAAAGTCATTAATATCACAAGATCTGAATTAGACTAAAAATCTAGGGAACATATTTAGGTTAGTGTACGAATATCTGCAAATACTCACAGCCTGTAGCAATTTTCTGATTAAAAAGTTTGCACCGCCTCACCTGTGGTGGCGCAGTGGATAAAGCGTCGACCTGGAAATGCTGAGGTCGCCGATTCGAAACACTGGGCTTGCCTGGTCAAGGCACATATGGAAGTTACGCTTCCAGCTCCTCCCCCTTCTCTCTTTCTGTATCTCTCTTGTGTCTCTCTCTCGCCCTCTCTTTCTCCTCTCTAAAAATGAATGAATAAATTTTTAAAAAAAGTTTGCACCGTCAGACAGCCACCATCCAGGCTGAGAAAATAACAGAGCTGTGTGGGTTAGACTGATTAGATCTAGAATTAACCTTAAGAATTCTGTAAAACATTTGGAGGACGTCTGAGCTCTAACCTGCCAGAGTGGAGAGCCTCTGTTAAACACACTGAATAAACTAACAGTAGAGATACACGAGCCTGTGAGTGACCATCATTTACTGCTGACAAGAATGCAAAATGCTGTCGGCCCCTTTGGAGAACAGCCTGGAGATTTATTTTTTAAAGCTCGGCACACTCATAACATAAGATGCAGCAATCATAGCAGGTGTTTATCCAAATGAGGTGGAAAGACGTGTCCACTCCAGAACCTGCACACACACGTTTCTAGTAGCTTTATTCATAATTGTTATATTTGGAATCAAAGAAAATACCCTGTAATATCCAAATGGAGATACAAACTATGGTAAATCCTACAGTTGATTCAGTGATAAAGGTATGATTCAGTGATAAAGATTAACATGTTATCAGGCCACAAATAGCATGGGTGGGGCTTTAATATCATGTTGCTAAGTGATAGAAGCCAATTTGTAAGAAGAAAAATAAACTTGCTGTACAACTCTAACAACATGACACTCTAGGAAAGGCAAATGATACAAATAATAAAAAAGATCAGTGGTTGCCAGGAGGTCAGATGTATGAAAAGAGCTATGAATAATGGAAAATGGGGATATTCAGGGCAATAAAACTATTTTTCAGCCCTGGCAATTGGCTCAGTCAATAGAGCATCAGCCAGGCATATGGACATCCCAGGTTCAATTCCTTTTCAGGGCATGCTTCTCTCGCCCTCCTTCTCACCCTACCCTCCTTCTTCAGCACCAGATGAGAGTTGATAGGTAGATTCCAGTCGAGGTGTATGCAGGATTCTGTATCTCTATCTTGTTGTTGTATGTCGGGGGCACAGAGAGAGAGAGATCAGCAGACAAAATCTTCATAGACTAGCAAAGGACCACCGCTCGCTCAGGCAAATGGCTCCGAGTTTGCGCTGTGTTCTATTTTTATTCACAAGACCTCAAAAAGCTTGTTTACTGAGAAATTGGCATAATATCAAACATAACTTTTACTTAAAGATACATAGAGTACACCTGCATGAAAGCTTAATAACAATATAATATCAAAAGGCATTAATTGCTATTGCTTCTATGGTTCCCACAACATTCTTCTCTTTATCTCAAGGGATACCCTTGAAAGGAACAGAAATCTTATGAGAATGTTTTACTGAGAAAAAGCCCAGCAACTGCCTTCAGTCACATAGACCTATTTCAGTGACCCGCCTTCAAGTCACAAAACAATTCTCTTGGCAAAACATTCTTTTCTTGTTGGCTGTGTTCCCATCCAAGGCCAGGCAATGGGTTATTCCACTACACTATCTCCCTTTATCAAAAAAGAAAGAAGAAAAAAACACTATTCTTTACACTTGATCTTCACCAAAAGGCCAATAAACAATAAAACTAGTCTATGTCACTGTGACAGTGACATGACACACACATTTATCAAAACCTGTAGTCTTGTGCAACTCAAGCAGTCAACTCTAGGTAAATTTTGGACTTTAGTTAAAAACAATGAATCAAAATGGTTTATCAATATTGGATTCTATGATTTCATCAATTGGGCAATAGCAATGCAAACAGTTAAGATGGGGGAGCTGAGGGCAGAGTGGGGAAGTGCTCTCAGCTGGAACACCAGGCCGCCCCCTGGTCTCTGCTCAGTGCTCACTGGTCCCAGCAGCTGTGTTCTCTCTGGGCCCCTGGGAAACCACAGGCCAGGCCCAGTAAGGCCCACCCCTTTAGGTATTGACATTCAATCACTGGGGAAGACCCACAGGATGCAGAAAGATGTTTTCTGTGCTGGAGGAGATAAACTAATTTGCATGGAAGGCCCAGTTCTCCTGGGTCACAGGGGATAAAGGAGACCTGCAGGATGTCACCACAGCAGAGCTCTGTGGTGTCTATGTGATGGCCTCGTCTCCACTCCTCCTCACCCTCCTTCACTGCACAGGTCAGGACATCCTCAGTTTCCTGACTCCCCCATCACTGAGACCCCCTCCCACCACATGCTGGAAATGTCCTTCTCCATTGTCCTTCCTCTAGGGCATAATGGGTGTCTGTGTTTCAGGGTCCCTCTCCCAGCCTGTGCTGACCCAGCTGCCGTCTGCATCTGCCTCCCCGGGAGCCTCGGCCAAGCTCACCTGCACCCTGAGCGGTGGCTACAGCCGCTATAATGTGGACTGGTACCAGCCGGGCCCAGGGAAGGGCACCCGGTTCCGGATGTGAGTGGGCACCAGGGGGGTCTCCGGATCCAAGGGAGATGGAGTCCTGATTGCTTCTCAGGCTCAGGCTCTGGCTTGGATCGGTACCTGACCATCCAGAACTTCCAGGCAGAGGACGAGGCTGACTACTTCTGTGGAGCAAGGCACGTCAGTGGGAGAAGCTTTGTGTAACCACAGTGACACCGGCAGAGGAGAAGTGAAGCAGAAACCTCCACTCACTTGCCAGGCTCACCCTCCCATTGGCCAGGCTCACAGTTCAGAGGGAGCCTTTTGACCTGCCTGAGGGTTTCCACCTCCCCAAATATTTTGGAGATTTCAAGCCCCCTGAGGATGGTTCGCCATTGCACAACCTACCTGTTCTTATTACTCAGAGAATGTTCCCCTGGCTATAAAATGTCTTCTCAGCTATTCTTGAAAATGAGAGTTTGTACTTGCACATGTCCGGCTCCCTATCACAGAAAGAGCGACCCACACGATTCACCCAACTTTCAATCTTTGTCACATGAGAAATGTGACAGCGATGCTGCTTTTCCCCATCGTGATTGGTCAGACTGAGGTGCCGGAAGGACAGAGGCCTGCAGGGCGCTACGGTCATGAGTAAGTGTCCCTGTTACTCACCAAATAGAGCGATGATTCTGAAACACAGCTTGTCTACTTAGAGCCTGTGAGCATGTCCTCAGGTGGTGATGGATTTTTTTTTGTAAAGTATTGAGTTATAGTCACATAAAATAAATCATACACACTGAAGTGTAAAATGTGGTAAATTTTAAAATACACACATAGTTATCATGAATATAAAGGTTTTTAAAAAAAATTATTTAGAGATGAACACTGGCCGATATGCCATTTAAGGGACACAATTCTAGAGGAAAACATACATATGCACACTCAGAATCACACCTGTAAAAACACCCCATCCTGTGCACACTAGCCCACCCCACCCAGAAGGAACAAAAGTGCTGTTGAAAGACAGGTGTGGTCCTTTACCCGGAAACTCACTCCGTCTCTGCTCCTCCAGTCTCATTCCTGTGGGAACCCCGCCGTCAGGGTGGCCTTCCAGGTGATAGCCAGCAGCAGGCTTTCCTACCACCTCAATTTCTTTTCACCAAGCAAGCGATTCCAGAACAGGGACCGTTTGAGCTTCCTCTAGAGATCACGTGTGAGGACAGACAGGAGCACTCTGAGGGTCAGGTCACGTGTGTGCTGTGGGCTCAGGTCCTGTGTTCTCCTGGGACTCTAAGGGACTGCAGTACACTCAGTGGCCCCAAAAGGAAGTGTAGACACAGGAGCGAAAAGGGCATGAGCTTCTCCTGGACAGTCTCACTTGGGTCCTTAGTAATTGCCAACTGCAAAATTCTTAACCCAAGGAGGGAAGGTTTCTGTGGAGGAAATGCGTCCACCACACGGTTTATACACTGATGCTACCCTCTGTGAATTTACTCTTGAATCAGGTGTGTAATATGTGGGTTACAAATAAAACCATGCTACTTTTATTATTATATACCAAGAGCCGGGAGCTCAGGATCTACTGAAGGCAGAGGTAGGGGGGCTGAGGAAAGAAGAAACCCGGATGGAGAGAGTCCAGGCTCGAGGGCAGCACCCAGATCTGGGGAGAGGCTCTGGTCTGTCCGGGGGAGGGGCTGGAGGGAGCTTATCCTGGTGCCTTGGAGGGACGGTGGCTGCTGAGTCCCCACTGCGCTTCCTCCTCGCTGCCCCCAGAGGTCTCCATCAGGGAGCCCAGATCCCAGGACTGTCTTATACACCCGTGTGCGGAGCAGGTAAGTCACGGTCGAGTGGAGCTGGGAGAAGAAATGAGAAATGCCTCCTGCATGGACGCTGTCCACCTGGATGCTTTGGGGGAGGGTAAGTGGACAGTGGAGAAGATGGAGCCTACCAGTGTGTCTGCGTGTCATGTGTCACTGAGTGCTGTGACCTGTACCCGAGAGGTCTGTGCTGTGATCCCACCTGGGAGACAACACCTGACCCTAGTCTGGGGCCCTCTTTTCTGTGCTCATGGGAACCCTGCAACTGTGTTCTCACAGGTCCTTGAAGACTCACAGACCAGGTCCCCTGCCCCAGCTCCACCCCCTCCCAGGATAAGTTTCCAGGCAGCAGGGGAATATTCAAGCTCTAGGGTGACCTTGGACAGCCACGGGGAGGGGATGGTTTGCATGAATGGCCCCTCCTTCAAGGTGAGCTGCAGAAAGTAACCAGAGGGACATGGGGAGCCAGAGCCAGCTGAGGAGTCTGGGACAGAGCTGGGTTGGAGTCTCCATCCTGACCTGGGAGCCTCTAATCAGAACTCCATTCACTGCACAGGTGGCCGTAGGCCAGGATCACAGCTGGGCGGGAAAGGGCCAAACAGCCCTGAGCCTGTCCTTGCTCACTGACCGTCCTTGCTCTTCCTCTGTGTCTCTCTTGTGACCATCAGGTCCTGGGCCAGTCGGCGCTGTCTCCGGTGTCTGCAGGGTCCCAGTCCATGGGGCAGGAAGTCACCAGCTCCTGCAGGGGAGTAGCACAGACATTGGGGGTGTTGTGTGTCCTGTTACCAGCAGCTCCCAGAAGTGCCCCCAAAGTTCTCAAGTGTGGGGACAATGGTTTGCCCCACGTGTCTTGCCCAGATTCTGAGGAAGGCCAGGAGAACTGGCCTCCCTGATCATCTCTGGGCTACAGCCTGGGGAGAGGGCTGATTATCACTGCGCAGCATGGGACAGCAGCCTCCGTGCTCACACAGTGCGCCCAGCCTGTGGGGCTGACACATGCACATGCTGGCTGTCCAGCTCCACCCATCGGCCACCACGTCTGCTGGATCCTGTTCATTTGTTTGGCAAAAGCATAAGGTTCAGACTGTTAGTCAGAGTTTTCCAAAAAAAAAAAAAAAAGATGACACAGAAAGTATACACCTAAAGGTTAAGCTAAATTGTGAATCCCAAGAACTAAGATAACTACTAAGAAGGTTCTTTATATCTAAGTGAGCTCACATTTAAAAACAGAGCCTAGCAAACAGAATAGAGCACCCAGAAATAAACTCACGCCCATGTGGTCACTTAATATCTGACAATGGAGCTGTTAGAGATAAAATTATTCAAGACTTATGGAGACAAAATACCTTGGCAAGGCAACTTTAATAACTTCTGCATAAGGGCGTGCAGCTGCTATAGAAATATAGCCAGCAAGCAGGTGAGCAGAGGGCAAATTCTGATTTTATCCCTAATGCAGGCCCTAGGATGCTGGGTCTTGCTCCATTGGCTGGAGTGTTGAGCATACAGTCTTATTTATTCTCAGTTGGCTAGTTTAAATGGCTGCACCCAGGTGGAAGGGAGAGATAGGGATATCATTAATTAGGTAAGGGGGTTGGGGAATGGTTGGAGGATTGGACATAGGGGCTGAGGTCTGTTATGACCCCAGGGCTTGTTGTCAGAGGTGAGTGGGTGTTGAGTGCAGTTTTATAGGGTATGCAATGCAAAGCAGTCGGGCTCTGCATGGCTCCATTGACACCAGTTGGGTGTCTAAAAAAACTAAATTTAACACTAATAATCCCAGCCTCCTGTAAAAAAGTAACAACATTGGGACCAACATGCAGAGGTCATCGAATATATGCATGTTCTCATTCTGACTCTGACATTGTAAGAGAGACACAGCAGAACTGATGCGATGTCACTTGTGATATCAGGTCATAAAAGCCTGCCCTGTCTTGGTTGCTCTCTCTTGCTTTGTCTTGGATCATTTGCCCTTAGAAGCAGTGGGTCCATACACCCTTCGTTCCACGAGGCTGTGTTGAATTTAGAGATGAGGACTCACAACTTGCCATGAGCCCTGAGATGAACTTGGGAGTGACTTCTACCAGCCCAGCCCAGCCTTTGGGGCCTTGACAATGAGTTTATGGCTATAACATGCAAAGTACAAGCAACTAAACCAGAAATAAACACATGGGACTATATCAAAGTAAAAATTTTTCGAACAGCAAGAGAAAAAAAATCCACAAACTGAAATGATAACCTATAAAGTGGGAGAAAATATTTGCCAAATGCACCTATAATAAGTAGTTAATATCCTAAATATATAAGAAACTGCAACTCAGTAGTAATAAATAAATAATGCTGAAAAACAGGGAAAAGTTTCTGTTTTTCTCTTACCCGCTTTTTGCACTTAGCATAAAGCTGTCCAGGTCCATTCATGTTGTTTTAAAAAGTAAGATTTTCTTCTATTTTATGGCCATGTAGTATTCTGTTTGTAAATGTACCACAGTTGAACAGTCACACAGCAGGAGCAAATGTGCATGAGGACCCCTGGCCTAGGAGTCCTGTGCACACAGGACAGGAGACGCTTGGAGATGGGGAGAGTCTCAGTTCCAACAGCTAGACCTGAGCAAGCAGCACTCTGGGCTTCCCCATCATGGCCTGGCCGCTCTGCTCCTCACCCGCCTCACTGACGGGACAAAGAGTTTCATTAGGGGGCAGTGGCGGATGTCAGTGGGGGACAACAGCACTACTTATTACTTCTGGCATTTGGGCACAAGCGGGGGACTGTCCCATTCTATCTACCACCTTCTGCCCCGAATTCCAGGGTCCTGGTTCAGACTATGGTAAACTTGCCATCATGGAGTGTCTGGGTGTGTGCATGTGGCTGTGCGTGTATGTATTTGTGTGTGTGTGTGTGTGTGTGTGTGTGTGTGAAATGAGTGAGTAGTAATGATCTTCACTAATATTAAATCCAGGTAGTCATAACAAGTTTCTATAAAACATGCAAGGAACAATTCTAAAGACTTCAAAGAGATGGTACATGGCCCAATCTAGTTATTACTTATGCAATCTTGTTATCTAGTTATTATAGAAAAACCAGAAAATCCAACTTAATAGAAAGAACATGAGATTTCAAAATTATGAGACAATATCTTGTATGCACATAGATGCAAAAATTAATCAACAGACAAGTTGAAGCTATGTTATATCAAGAAATATTTATTAAGGGGTAGTTGGGCTAGGGGTAGGGTATTTGAGAAGTTTCTGGGAGAGGGAATGGGAACATGGATTTTCTGTGGAGAGCAGATATAAGATGTAGTAAACCATGTGCCAGATTCCTCATTCAAAAAAAGGAGTCTTAGAAATCTCATCAGTGGTTTCTTGACATAAGGTAAGAGAAAAAAATGTTGTAACTAGATATTATGTCATGGAACTCATTGAATCTGTAGTCTATGGTTCATAAGATGCTTCAGCATGGTTCTTCAAAGAAAATAGCACAACCTGAGTGAAGCAGCATCAGCCAGGGGCCGTCAGGGGGAGCTGCTCTCTGCTCCTTTCTGCATTGTGATGGGCTACTGGGTCCTGGGTTCCCTTCTCCATATGCAATTTACCAGTCCTCAATTCAATGCTGGCTCCTAGTTACACCCAGAACTTCCCCACAAGGAAGACCTGCTTTGAACGCTGTTGCCCTGAGAATACCTAAGACAATTACAAAGCAGGCTCAAGGTTCTTAACTAAGGTAAAAATACTACAGAGAGACAAGATGGCGATGGAGCAGGCGGACATACCAACTTCCACCTCCCAGAACCAAAGTGGATTACAAACTAATTTTAAGAACCATCATCTGGAAAAACCAACTTTCGACTAAACTAAGAAGATTCATCAACCAAGGAATACTGAAGAAGCCACACTAGACTGGTAGGAAAAGCGGAAACGCGGAGAGAGCTGCCCAGCTCCCCGGAGCAAACGGCAGCTGGGAGAGACTTGCGTGGCGGAAAGTGAGCTTAGCAGAGAGGGGAGGGTCCTGAGTCCCAGGAACAAAGCCCCAGCCTGCAGCCCGAGAGCCTAGAAGAGGCATAGGGACAGTATTTAGCTGGAAACAAGACAGGATACTGTTTGTGAGAAAGAGACTGATTTCTCAGACCCAGGATTCTTCTAAAAGGGACTGCGCAGAACACCTCTCTCACAACCACTCACCCGGGGCACCAGGGGACGGGAGAGAGTAGAGGACCAGAGTAGCAGGAAGAGTGTAATCTAGGAGGCATAGGGAGAAACATTTTGAGAGACAGCCACCCTAACCCCTGGGACAAGTCACTCCCCAAATATGAAGTGAATATTTCCCCTGGAAACAGTAATACCAGCAAAGGGAAGCAGGACACCAGCCATACAAGCTCTCCCGCAGCACTCAGAGAAGAATCACTTAGAAGGAGGGAGCTTCCAGGACTACAGCAGTGAGTGTTAGGATCTGAGCTGCAGTGTCCCCATCCACACGGCTGAGGGCACGCCCAAGGGCGAGTGGCGGTGGGTTGCGGAACCGCGCTTCTTTTGGCAAGGGCAGAAGCCGGCTGGCCACCACTGAGGCCCAGGTGTGAGCTCAGTCTTGCCTGGCTGGGGAGGAGGGGATGTGCAAAAGTGGTCAAGCCCAGCTGTGGGCCGCCTGCAATCCAGCCTGCAGGGAAAGGGCAGAAGCCCTGGAAGGGGCAGAGACCCACCCTTCAGCAAGGGCACAGGAGCACAGCCCTGCCCCACCCGCAGAACCCAGACTTGTGGCCTGATTTGGGAGCCGGCTCCTCCTGCAGGGGTGGAGCCAAAAGCCCAGAAGAGGTGGAGTCCCACTACTGAGCGTGGGCACACAGTCCGGCCAGACATGTGGAGCCAAGGCTTGCAGCCTTCCTATGAGCGGGCTCCTCCTGCAGGGTGGGGCAAAAGCCTGGAATCCTGATCACAATGGCATGAAACTAGAAATCAACCACAACAGAAAAGCTCAAAAATTCTCAAACACATGGAAACTAAATAGCAGGTTCTGAAATAATGAATGGATTAAGAATGAGATCAAAGAAGAAATAAAAAAATTCCTAGAAACAAATGACAATGAGCATACAACAACTCAAAATCTATGGGACACAGCAAAAACTGAGAGGGAATTTCATAGACCTATAGGCACACTTTAAGAAACTAGAAAAAGCTCAAATAAACAACTTAACCCTGCATCTAAAAGAACTAGAAAAAGAACAGCAAGTAAAGCCCAAATGTAGTATAAGGAAGAAAATAATAAAGATAAGAGCAGAAACAAATGACATAGAGGCTAAAGAAACAATACAGAGGATAAATGAAACCAGGAGCTGGTTCTTTGAAAAAGTAAACAAGATTGATGAACCTTTAACTAGAGTCACCAAGAAAAAAAGAGAGAGGACTCAAATAAATAAAATTAGAAATGAGTGTGGAGAAATAACAACTGACACAACAGAAATACAAAATATTGTAAGAAAATACTATGAAGAAGTGTATGCAAAAAGCTAGACAACTTAGATGAAATGGACAAATTCCTTAAAACATACAATCTTCCAAAAATCAATCTGGAAGAATCAGAAAACTTAAACAGACTGATTACATCAAATGAGATCAAAACAGTTATCAAAAAACTCCCAATAAAGAAAAGTCCAGGGCCTGATGGCTTCACAACTGAATTCTACCAAATATTCAAAAAAGAACTAACTCCTATCTTCCTTAAGCTATTTCAAAAAATTCAAGAGGAAGGAAGACTTCCAAGCTCCTTTTATTAGGCGAGCATAATTCTGATTCCAAAATCAGGCAAAGACAACACAAAGAAAGAAATTTATAGGCCAATATTCCTGATTAATATAGATGCTAAAATTCTCAACAAAATAGTAGCAAACTGGATCCAACAATATACGGAAAAAAGCATACACCATGATCAAGTGGGATTTATTTTGGGGAGGCAAGGCTGGTACAATATTTGCAAATCAATCAATGTGATTCATCACATAAACGAAAGGAAGGAGAAAAACCACATGATAATTTCAATAGATGTAGAAAAAGCATTTGATAGAATCCAGCACCCGTTCATGATCAAAACTCTCAGCAAAGTGGAAATACAGGGAACATACCTCAACATGATAAAAGCCATCTATGACAAACCCACAGGCAACATCATACTCAATGGACAAAAATTAAAAGCAATCCCCTTAAGATCAGGAACAAGGCAGAGGTGTCCCTTTCACCACTCTTATTCAACATAGTGCTGGAAGTCCTAGCCACAGCAATCAGACAAGAAGAAGAAATAAAATGCATTCAAGTTGGAAAAGAAGAAGTAAAACTATCATTATCTGCAGATGATATGATATTGTACATAGAAAACCCTAAAGTCTCATTCAAAAAACTATTGGACCTGATAAATGAATTCAGCAAAGTGGCAGGATATAAAATTAATACTCAGAAATCAGAGGCATTTTTATATGCCAACAATCAGTCAGAAAGAGAAATTAAGGAAACAATCCCTTCCACTATTACAACCAAAAAAAAATAAAGTACCTAGGAGTAAATTTAACCAAGGAGACTAAAGACTTGTACTGAACGCGTCACCAGGAAAGCAGACACCTGTCTCCCTGCAGCTTTGTGCTCACAGCAGCTGTCTCCTACTGGGGTCCCCAGGAGTCCCTGACCACATGGCCTCCCCTTATCCACACAGTCCCAGCTCAAGAGAATGGCTGAGCTCAGTGTCAGGGGAGCTCTGAGAGAAATATCTCAGTGTATTCCTCTAGATTCTGGAGCAGGAGTAAACTACACAACGCTAAGAAATAAAAAGAAAAAATAAATTCTGAAATGCTACTGGACACTGGTGAGACCAAACACCTGACCCTGGAATAGTCAACTATGTATGTGGCAAGGCATCCCCATTACTGCCTGTGTCCCAAGGAACCTGACCTCAGAGCAGGAGAATCCGAGACCTTATCTCCTCTACTCAACAGAGACGTCTAATAGCTCTGACCTGAGTAAAAGGAGAGGCAGCAATTCAGTCAGGCCTTCCTTTCCCCAAGTTCCTCCATCCAGGTTCTGCTAGGGAATCACAGGCACTTCATCTCATACTGAGGGAACTAAAGGCTCCAGGCCAGAGGGAAGGGGGGCTGCAAACAGGGACAGCCCTGCATTGTCCATTGTTGATATTCTCACTACGGGTACTAGAGGGGGCTGTGGGCCAGTTCCTGGGAAAGCAGGCTCAGCTGTGCAATGGTCCTAATGTCAGGGGGCCCCACTAACATGTGGTACAGCTAAGTAGCTGTGACCAGGCCACATTGTGGTGTAGCTCTGAAGTGGGTCTTATTTACATGATAGCCCCTCCCCAGCTGTGGTCGGAGTTATAAGGAGAGCTGTGCTGTGAACCCTGTGGGGTTCCTTAGAGAACAGGACTGAGACGTCTGCACCATGGCCTGGGCTCCCCTCCTGCTCACTCTTCTGGCTCACTGCACAGGTCTGGGGGACTCTCTAGGCTGGGGATGTGGAGGAAGTGAGAGAGGCCATACTGTGCTTTCATGACCCTTATCCCTGTTCCTGACCTTTAGTCTTTTACTTGTTTTTAGCGAACACTTCCCAGACAGTGGTGACTCAGGAAGCTTCACTGTCCACAAATCTTGGGGGGACAGTCACTCTCACCTGCAGCTCCAGTGCTGGGACTGTCACAACTTGGAACTATGCCCACTGGGTCCAACAGAAGCCCTACCAGGTGCCTCAGGGTCTAGTGGGTAATACCAACAACCAGTTACCAGAGATGCCGGCCCGATTCTCTGGCTCCCTGCTTGGAAATAAGGCCACCCTCACCATCACAGGCGCCCAGCCCGAGGACGAGGCTGAGTACTACTGTGCTCTGTGGTTCAGCAACCATTTCCACAGTGACAGATGCAGGTAGAGAAGTGAGACAAAAACTCCAAGCTCAGTGCATCCTCTGCCCATGAATATCTCTCTCTGTGTATAAAGCTAAATAGAGGCCCAGGAAATGTGTCTGCCATGTAAGAGGGATGACATTTTCAGGGTCCAGAGCAGAATGCTGTTAACAACCACTGAGACAGCCCCCAAAATACATACCTCCTGGAGTTCGTGCCCTGAGTTGATCCCTCTCTTGAGTGTGGGACATCTGAGTATTAACTTGTCACAGTGGAGCAACTATGTTGAACACATGTATTAAATGAGTAATAGAAATAGACTAGCCTATAAGTGACCATCATTCAGAGCTGGTGGAATGCAAAATGGTGTCAGCTCCTTTGGAGGACAGCCTGGAAGATCTTTTTAAAAGCTCAGCACACTAATACATGAGATGCATCAATCATACCAGGTATTTATTCAAATGAGTTTGAAAGGTGTGTCCACTCCAGAACCGGTAACTTTTTTCAGATTTTTTTTTTAAATCAAAGAAAATGTTCTCTAATATCCAAATAGAAAAAATTGTGGTAAATTGTACAATGAGATATGATCAGAGATAGTGATAAATATGCTATAAGGCCACATAGGCATGGGGGACCTTAAAATAAGGTTACTAAGGAATAGAAGCCAACCTTTAAGAAGAAAAACAGAATGAGTATAGAACTACAACAGCATGACATTCTAGAAAATGCAAATTATACAGAGAGTGAAAGATCCCTGGTTTCCAGGAGTTCGGGGTATGGAAAGAGCTATGGATAATGGAGAAACTGGATTCTTAGGGTAGTAAAACTATTCTTCACACTTGGTCTTCACCAAGAGGCCAGGAAGTGATAAATCTAGTCTGTGTGTCACTGCAGCAGTGAGAGGTCACACGCATTTGGCAAAACCTATAGCCTTGAGCAATTCAAGAAGCCACCTCTAGGTAAATCTGGACTTTAGTTAAAAACAATGTATTGATAATAGGTCATCAATATTGGCTTCTGTTATCTCATCAATAGGGCTACCCCAGTGCAAGATGTTCACAGGGCGAGCTGAGGGCAGAGTGGGGAAATGCGTGGGGACTCTGTGTCCTTCGCTTAGTTTCCCCGCCACCTCAGCCTGCTTTACAAGGAAAGCCTATTGATTCCAAAGGGTAAGTAATGAGAAAATTAGTTATAGCTCCTAACACAATATGGGATATTTTCATGACCCCATGGTGGAAATAGTGTCTTAGACAACAGGTGGAAATCATACACACAAGATATTGGAAGAATAAACATTCAAAGAGGAACACAATGTAAAATTGCTGAGATAAGTATCAGACTAAAAAATAATGATTTCTATGAAAAAGTTAAATAACATCTAGGATTTAAAAGTAACATTGACAAGTTGGTAACAACACCAGGAAAGCAAACCCAATAAATACATAGCCTCATACACAGTGCAACATAAAGATATCACATTATATAAAAACATGTTCATTTCAACTTGAAATGAAATAAATGGAAATGGAACCTAGAATGAGGGGTGTGGGGCTGAGTCAAGCTGGGATCAATGGGCAGAGTGGGCAGAGAGAACAGAGAATGGACAGACTATGAGGACAGAGCAGAGTGATCCTCTGTTCAAATAACTTCACTTAGTTATCACATCTTTCCACAAAATCAAGTTTATGCAAAGATCTTGTAAGGTGTATCCTTGAGAAGACAGACCAGTCTCTTCTGTTTTCTGTGTGGACCAATATTGTCTAGGACCCCTAAACAATTAGATCCAGAGTGACTAGGACAGCGGTTCTCAACCTGTGGGTCGTGACCCCGGCAGGGTCGCCTAAAGCCATCAGAAAATACATAATGCATATCAGGTATTTACATTCCGAATCATAACTGTAGCAAAATTACAGCTATGAAGTAGCTACCAAAATTATTTTTTGGTTTGTGGTCACCGCAACATGAGGAACTGTATTGCGGGGTCACAGCATTAGAAAGGTTGAGAACCACTGGACTAGGAAAACAATCGAAGACTTTAGCCAGTTGGCTCAGTGGCAGAGCATGGGCCCGGTGTGTGGATGTCCTGGGTTATATTCTTAGTCATGTCACACAGGAGAAGTGACCATCTACTTCTCCACCCCTCCTTTTCTCACTTTTTTCTCCTTAACTCTCTCTTCCCCTCCTGCAGCTCATGGCTCAGTGCAGCAAGTTGGCCCTGGGCATTGAAGATGGCTCCATGGCCTCACCTCAGGTGCTAAAATACTTTGGATCCCGAGCAACACAGCAATGGCTCCAGATAGGCATCACCCCAGAAAGGGTTTGCGGAGTGAGTGCCGGTCGGGGTGCATGCAGCAGTCTGTCTCTCTGCCTTCCCACTTCTAACTTAAATTTTTTTAAAAAAAGAATATTAATACAATTATTTCCTTTATATATTTCAATATATAACTATATATACTTCTTGTTCAGTCACTCTCTGCTCTCACTAATGTCAGAAGTGCATCTGTATCCCTGTGAAGCCTCGATGCCTCCCTCTGAATAATTCACATACCCCCAGCTCACTATATCCACAGGGGCCACGTGTCCGTGGCTGTGGGTCCTGGCTGCATCCTGGGAGGAGAGTGCCGTGACCACCTCATGTGGATGCTCCTGGGGGCCGGGGGTGGGGGAGAGCAACAGGAGAGGGAGATCTCACCTCCTAATAACTCTGCTCTCTCCTCAGAAGTCCCTGTGCATTGTCATTAATGGACCCAGGCCCCATCACAGGTGAAGGGGGGACAACTGACGAGGTTGACAGGTACTGGTCGGCCATGGTGGGAAGTGAGGCATGATGAGAGAGAGAGGAGCCTGTCACTTCAGGTCCCCAAACAGAGGGTGTGAGGGGGTGTTTATGTCTCTGCTTTTATGTTCATAAATTCAGGACACGTTCACTCTGAGGTCTCAGTCACCTATGACCACAATAACATAATTTTGTAAATGCTGGGAGGACCAGGAGGATGGCCCCATGCTGAGGAGGCCACATCTTTAAAGTAAAGAGTGAGGTGTGGGGACACCTGCAGCACAGTAAGGAGCCCCCGGGGGATGAGAAGGCCCTGCCCTGTGTGGGGTGGGTGAGGTGAAAGGCAGAGCTGATTTGTTGAGTTTCACACTCTGCTCAGCTGCAGGACTTCCATCCCAGTTATGAGTGAAAATGGACTCTGAGACAGCAGGGGGCACTGTGGTTCCATCCCTGAGAGTAGATGGGAAAATCTCAGCTGGAAAATCAGAGCTAGAGACCTGCCTTGTGCCCTCTGCTCTGTGCTCACAGGGTATCAGCCGCTGTGACCTCTGCCTCTGCCAACCCTGCTCTAAGAGGAGTTCCCCCAGCCCCATCCACACTGAGCTTTCACCATATTTATCCCCAGGGACACCAGCAGGATGCAACAATTTGCATGAGGGTTCCTCCCTGCCCTCCCCTGAGGGGACAAGATAAGAGAGACTGTGAGCAGTTCTCTCACGTGTGGGGCTCAGAAGCAGAGTGTGGGCATCTCTGCCATGGCCTGGACTCCTCTCCTCCTCGCCCTCCTTGCTCACTGCTCAGATGACGGACTGAGGGAAGAGAAAATGTAATGATGGGGGACATATTTTTTTCTCTCTTACTGAGAACAGGCTGTGAAATAACCTCAGGCTCACATCTCTGTGTCTCTACAACTCTGTTGCAAGGTCCTGGGCGCAGTCTGGGCTGAGGCAGGAAGCCTCGGTGTCAGGGTCTGTGGGACAGAAGGTCACTCTCTCCTGCTCTGGGAGCAGCAACCATGTCCGAACATATGGTGCAGCCTGGTACCAACAGCTCCCTGGTACAGCCCCGAAAACTGTGATGATTGATGGTTCTCAGCCCTCGGGGATTCCAGATCGGTTCTCTGGCTCCAGGTCTGGCAACACGGCCTCCCTGTCCATCACTAGCCTCCAACCTGAGGACGAGGCTGACTACTACTGTTCAGCATGGGACTACAACATCTACAATGACACAGTGCTCCCAATTCATGGGGAACTGAGACAAAACTCTGCCCCTTTCCCCGTGACACCCCCATGAGTGCCTGCGACAAACAAAGAAGGTCGTTGTGGCTGACTGTAGTGGGTCCAGCTCTGAGGGTCTTACTTTCTGAGCGCAGGCCCTCTTTAAATAGTCAGTGACAGGCAATCTGCTTATGTTGTTTTACAATTTTATTTATATATCAATAATTTCCCTGCCCTAATTTCACTGATTTAAAACGCATACCAAAGCAACATTTAACATATTTACTAGGGGTATAAGCATCCATATTCCAGGTTGAGAGCACTTTCATATCCTGCAGGGAGAGACAGCACTCATCACACCTGTCAGTCCAGAGTGACTGCGGACCCACCCTCCGTATTTATAGATTCCTATCAGGTACATTTCATAGAGATGGAATCAGAAAATAGGTGGTAGTTTGCAGCTATCTTGTTTGTGTTTATTCTTTTGAATAACGTACTTTAGGTCACATCCATACTGTGACAGGGATTATTTGTTCTTTCTTTCTTTATTTTTTTTGCCAAAAAATACTCTACTCTTTGAATACTATGCATGGTGTCAGGGGAATATTGAAACTATCTGCTGGAACACTTTTAAAGTATATGATTTTCTAACACTATGCTATAGACTGAAACACATATTAAATAATACTGCATGTAAACAGTACTTTAAAAAAATAAAAATAAAAAATTTAAAAGCCTAAACCCTGATTCTTTACTTCAAGAGGTGTCACAGCAGCAGGTAAAAACTTACCCACTCAAACCACAGTCATGGGCTATATTTTCAGTTTAATATTCTTTAAAGCAAAGTATTTTGAAGATATTCATCAGTTCCACTCTTATTTATTTATTTATTTACCTAAAATATAAAACTATTAATAATTTTACCTGCTATTTATTTTTTCTTTTGTTATGTTTCTTTATTTGTTTGTTAAAAGAGAAAAAAGACCACTATTCTTCTGCGCAGTGCCCACCTCCATCCACCATTATCCTTTCTTGAGGACGTCACCGGGAGGCTCTGTAGATCTTCTCACAGCTGCAAAGCCAGAAACCAACTGAAATGGTTCTAACTGAATGAACCTTGCACCCATGCACATGGCCTGAGTTTGAGGTGACAGTGGGTGCTTCCTCTTAAGAGACAGTCTCAGAGCTCACAGCACCATAGCCTCCTCCTGGGAGGGGAGCTACAAACTGGACCAAGGACCCAGAATTGGGTGGTGTTTGTGGGTTCATATTTGCATAATGCCCAAGTGAAGGCACTCTTTCCCAAAGGACTGAGGAGGAGATAAAGGGACATCCCTGAGACCTGCATCATCATGAGGCCAGGGGAACTAGGAGAGTCTCCACCATGACCTGGACTCCTCTCCTCCTTCTACTCCTCCTTCTGCTCCTCACTCTCTGCCCAGGTCCATGGACATTTCAGAGACCAGCCTTTGGAGGAACCCCGCTGCCTTCACTCTTCATTCCTGATTCTGTCTGTTTCTATTTCCAGGTGCAGTTCTCAGGCTGTGGTGACTCAGGAGCCCTCTAAAACCATGTCTCCAGGAGGAAAGGGAAAAAACAACCCAAAACTATTCTTCACATTTGATCTTCACCAAAAAGCCAAAAAGCGATAAAAGTAGCCTCTATGTCACTGCTGCAGGGACATGACACACGCAAATGGCAAAATTAGCCTTGTGCAGTTCAAGAAGCCAACTCTAGGTAAATTTTGGACTTCAGTTAAAAAACAATGTATCAGTAATACTTCGTCAATACTGGTTTCTATGACCTCATCAATAGGGCTACACCAATGCAAGATGTTGAGATGGGGGAGCTGAGGGCAGAGTGGGGAAAGGCACGGGGACTCTGTGTCCTTTCTGCTTAGCTTATTTACAAACCTAAGACTGTTCTAAAAATAAAGGCTATTGATTAAAAAAGTAAAAGTAAATAATGAGAAAAGTATTATTCCCAACACAATATGAGGATATTTTCATGACCCCATGATGAAAATTGTGTCTTATAAAAAAGGTGAAAATCATATACACACAAGACATTAGATACTAAACATTCAAGGAGGAACACAATGTAAAATTGCTGAGATAATGAACAGACTAGAAAACAATTATTTCCCTTAAAAACTTGGATAACATCTAAGATTTTAAAGTAACATTTACAAATTCATAACAATAGGAAAGCAAATCCAATAAATAGCCTACTCATATACAGTGCAACATAAAGACATTATATTATATTAAACCTTGTTACTATTATTTTTTAAGTGAGAAGAAGAGAGATAGTGAGATAGACTCATGCATGTGAATGAACTGGGATTCACCCAGCAACAACTGTCTGGGGCTGATGCTCAAATCAGCTGAGCTATTTTTAGCACCTCGGTCTGACACTCAGACCAAGGAGCTTTCCACACCGACTCAGGAATCAATGGAGCCACTGGGTGCAGGAAGGGAAGAAGGAGAGAAAGGGCAGAGGGAGAGTGAAAGAATTAGATGGCTGCTTCTCCAGTGCACCCTGACTGGGAATCTAACCCAGGATTTCCATACCCTGGGCCAGCATTCTATCCACTGAGCCAATCAGCCAGGCTAAACCTTAAAAACTGCAACATGAAATCAAATAAACAGAAATGGAAATTATATGAGGTATGTCTTATTGAACCAAGCTGGGATAGATGCAATGAATGAGCAAAGAAAAACAACTGGAAAGCATAGGGTTTCAGACTATTAGAGTTTTCCAGAGAAAAGGATGACACAGAAATTATATACCTAAAGGTTAAGCTAAATTGTGAACCCCAAGAACTAAGATAACTACTGAGAGGAGTTCTTTGTATCTAAGTGAGCTCACATTTAAAAACAGAGCCTAGCAAACAGAATAGAGCGCCCAGATATAAACTCACGCCCATGTGGTCAGTTAATATCTGACAATGGAGCTATTAGAGATAAAATTAAGCAAGACTCATGGTGACAAAATACCTTTGCAAGGCAACTTTAATAACTTCTGCAGAAGGGCGTGCTGCTGCTATTGAAAGCCAGCCAGCAAGCAGGTGAGCAGAGGGCAAGTTCTGATTTTATCCCTAATGCTGGAAACACTTGTCCCTCCACATGAAGACCCTCCAGTTCATCCCACTGGCCTGTCCTCTATTTTGCTCTGTGGGTCTTTGGTTGGGAAATATGGAATAAATATTAGTTGTTTTGGATCTAGACCTTATAAAGTCAGTTCCCATTCTATCCTTGGAGTTCTTAACAAATGAACTTGATCAGGGCTAATGAAGATTGGAGAGCGGGAAAAGAGAGTTTGTAAGTCTCTAATGGAGGAAGAACCTCTAAAATAAAACTGGTAGAGTTTTATTCATAACAATATTCTTGTTATATTGATCCCTGTACTGAAAAAAAATTACAAAACTATATAAAAATATCTTAACTCTCTCAAGAGTCAGAAGAAAGGAAGTATTGTCAGTATCACCTTCAAGGGTAAGTGAGAACCTGCAGAAGCATCAGGAACACAAGGCATTTTTTCCCTGACAGCACTGTGTTCTCATGACAAAGGGGACATAAAAAGCCAAGACATGTCCACTTGGGACCAGGGACCTGACAGGAAACCCTCACAATGACAAAAGCAAACAGCAAAAACAACAATCAAGTATCACCTGTAAGAATCACCCAAGTAGACCTATTATCTGGTATGAACTAACAGGGTTCTCTATAAGCATCAAAAAAGAGACTCAAAATGATCATGTACCAGTATTTACCTAACTCAGGGGCCAGAGAGAAGTAAAATCAACAGTCATATAATCCTTGAATTACTGGTAAGATAGCATTTAATGAGCTGTTTGGAGGTCATTAGTGACCAGGAAAAAATAATGCCACGACCTCAATGACCTGCTCATTTTACTGCCCTGGGTACTGACATCAGAAAAATCCAGCTGAAAAAATAAGAAAGCTTTTCCAGTAGAGCTCGGTGGTGTGAAATAGGTTGGAGGACATGAGTTCTGAGACCAGCAGGGGGCGCTGGTGGACTGCACCTGAGAGCTTGTGGGCCACAAAAGGGAGCAAAATGCTCTACTGATTCTTGCACACTTGGGCAGGCAGTGTCCTCAATGAAGTGTGACTTTCCTACATCCAGTCCCCAGTAACGACATGAGCACTGAGCTCTGACACACACACACTTATCTCATATCTCATATCTCATTCTTCTCCCGTCATGGAGTCATTGCTCAGGCCTGTTTTACAGTCAAAGATAAATGCAAACTCACACAATAAAAATACATTTGCTTGAGGAAAATTGACCTACAGTGCTTCTGGGAATAAGACAGGAAACATCTGGGAAGGGATTGTCTCAAGGCTTCAGCAAGCAGAGCTCTGGGTTCTCTGTTATGGCCCAGGTTCCTCCCCTCGGACCTCCTCACTCCCTGCACAGGAGTTTCCTTTAGTAGAAAGTAAAAACTTATGAGGTGGGGGAGCATTTACATTGCCTTTTGTTCTTACCATCTGGGCACAACTGGTCTGTCAAACCATTTGTTCTAACACCTTCTAACCCTGCTCCCTGGGTCCTGGATCTGATGGTGCTGTCTCTTCCATATATCAATATATATCAATATCTATATATATTCAATATATATATATATATATATATATATATATATATAGAGAGAGAGAGAGAGAGAGAGAGAGAGAGGTCATGTAGCTAAAACTAATGTTCTTATTATAGCAAATTAAAGGCACCAAACCCTAGGGAAACAGTACCATATTAGAAAATTACCCACAAAATTACATTGATGATCATAGCTGATAGTTGCAAAACTACCTCCTCATACAAGCAAGAAGAATCCATGTCATTTCAAGTAAAATTGCCTTTAACCCCTCAGGAAGAATTGAGCCTACATAGGATATGTGCGCCCTCCCTGGGTGATGGTGGCCCAGGAATCTGGGGTGGGGGAGCAGATGTAGGAGGCGTGGTCAGCCTGCAGCCACTGTTCTCTCAGAGATGAAAACCGCTCAGCAGTCAGTCAGTGTCCCGCAGGACCCACAGGGGGCGCTGCTCTATCTCTTTCCTTTACTACTAAGGGTTGTGTCTCCCAAACCCAGACTTTCAATACCTCCTAATTCCATGGGAATTAGTTGGTTTCTCATTCCCACCCAGATCTGCCCCACAGAAAAAGTTGCTATGACCCCCAGAGCCAGGAGATGCCTGCGGCAGTCTGTAAGGGTGGCCGACCTCAGGGATCCCTGTTGCTACCATGACTCCTAATGTGCTCATGATGGAATATGTCCTAAGTGCATTGGTCCTTTATCTGCATCATGTTAGCTGTTATTGTTATTTGTCTGTTATTTCTCATTTATTTCAGCATTTTATAGTGATTTATGGAAACTGATAGTGTGCATTTTCAACTTTCTAATTCTTTTTTTTCTTGAGTGTTAATATGCTTCATCTCAAAATTTGATAGATATTAAACTTTCTCTATTTCTGTACAATCTCAGCTCTATGTTTGTATATTAGGAAAAAAAGCTTACTATGAACTTTACTAGGGTATGAACTGTGGCTCTTAAACACATATGAAGAGAAAGAGAATGAAACATGACAGTTTTAATACATAGAATATAGGCTACTGATTCCAAAATAAATTCTGTAATTCATCGTTTCATTCCTCACTGTGATGAGCACACATTGTGTGTGTTTTCTTTCCAGTTATCAGAGGCATTCCATCTCCCTGCTCACCCCCTTACATTCTATATCTCTTGTTCACTCTTTCCATTCCTTCTGCTCCACGGTAGAGTGTAACGAGAATGAGAGTGTTAAAATGTTATATGAGGTCCTGGCCAGTTGGTTCACTGGATAGAGCACTGCCCTGCATAATAGCCATTCTGGGTTCAATTCCTGGTCAGGCCACACAAGAGAAATGACCATCTGCTTCTTCTGCCTTCCCTTCCTTCCTTTTCTTTTTTTTCCCCTCCCAAACCAGTGGCTTGTTTGGTCTGTGCGACAGCCTCAGGCACTAAAAATAGATTGGCTGATTCAAGCATCAACCTCAGACAGGAGTTGCTAGGTGGATCCCAGTCAGTGTGCATGCAGGAGTCTGTCTTACTATCTCCCCTCCTCTCATTTAAAAGAAAAATAAAAGAAAAAAAGTTTCTATGATATCACACCAACTTGTTCATATAGTGTTGTTTCACTTCTGTTAATAAGATATATGTTCCCATTTTGTTATATCAGATGTTAACACACATCTCATAATTTCATGGTAACACTGTAACATTTTCTCCTCAACCACCTTTCATTTGAAGCTACTCCATACAGTTAATGTCTTCTTAGAACAAAGCAGAGTTGCCATCCCTCCTGATAGTGCCTCTCTGTGTCAGCAACATCATCCCTGGTCCCCCAACTACTGCCACTGGGACAGGGCTGAGGACTGCATCAAGGAGAAACCCCTGTCCCTTCATAGCCTGCACATGAAATCTGTGAATTCCCAGAGAACTCACTGCTGGTGGGTGGACTGACTGCTCAGCTCCTCCGTAGAAGACAACAAGGGATTTCCCTAA
This sequence comes from Saccopteryx bilineata, assembly GCF_036850765.1. Lineage (NCBI taxonomy): Eukaryota > Metazoa > Chordata > Mammalia > Chiroptera > Emballonuridae > Saccopteryx > Saccopteryx bilineata. Next base: position 121,029 of record NW_027095443.1, read on the forward strand.
GGAGAGAAGAAATGTTCCCAGGGATGGGGTTGGATTGGGATGAACTAGATTTCTCAGTCCAGGAGGAAAACACAAGCATCTCATTATGTGGTCCACAGCCACTTCAGAACCATGAGGCTGAGCTGAGGCTGTCTAGCTTGGTCTGGAATTCACTGCCAATTGTCATGTGGGTACGAGGCACTACTACATGACATGCTATGTGAGGACACAGGCTCGTGATGAATTCCAGGCACAAAGCTGACCTGCACTCTCACAGTACCTGTCCCTTCAGATGTGATGTCCCGGAGATGGTAATTAGTCAACAGGAGAGGTGATTTGTGGCCTGAGTCTAGCACATCTCTCTATGGGACCTGAGGTGAGGGGATGCTCCACTGTTGCTGGGACAATGCAGAGATTGCTCCACAGACGCAGGTCAGGTGGGTCCATGGATGAGACGACAGCATTCAGGATTGTTGGGACTTCTGTGAGTTTCCTGAGCCCACAGGCCCTGACTGTGTCTTCTGTCCTCTCACACCGTATGGGAGATTTTCTACAATCCATGGTGTGAGCTGGGCTGTGGGACATCAGGAGCAACTCCCTAGTATGTGCCTCTGACACTTCCTTGATGAAGCTCTTGATGAGCCCAGACCTGCGGTAGCCTTCTTCTGCACTGGGTGTGGTCATACATGGAGGGTTACCATGGCAATGGTTCCAAGGTCTTCTGACAGATCTCTTACCTTGTGACATAGACAGGGGTGACTGACCCTCAGGGTTTCCAACACTTCCTGGCTCCTGTGTGTACAGACAGCCTCTCTAACCTTCAGGCTTCAACTGATAAGGAGGCTGGCCATCACTGCTGAATACTCAGTACAACCAAATACCACAGAGAACTTCCTGCTATGGAGAAGTAAGGAAAAAAATCTACCCTCCTTGCCATGTGAACCATCACTGCTCTGTCCTTGATTGTGACCATCTTTGGTCAGGTTTTGACCTCTGCTGACACTTTTCATTTAAAACAAGGCGTCTCATTATCTCACCTTGGCTGGTATCTAAGGGTCAATGACAACACCTCCATTTGAGTTTCTAGGTGCTGTGAATATATGACCTGGTGGATATAGTGGATATATGACCTGGTGGTCCAGGTGGCATCTCCAAACCCTATGCCTGTCCTTGCTCCTGGCTTATGATTTGATGATGCTCATTCTTTGAACCCTGACACCTGAGGGAAGCTGGGGTTTTATTTTGTTTCTGAGATGACACTCCGAGGAGTTCCTGACGCTGAGGTCCTGGGAGCTCCTCTCCAGAAAGGGCGTGGCTCTGAGGCTTTTCTCCTGCTCACTTCCTCTAATTTAACCCCATGGTCCATTCTTCTTTCCATATGCATTCTCTTGTTAGGATCATATAAAATAAATATGACTTGATTTGGACCTGGACCTTATTAATCCAATCCTTAGTTCTTAAGAAATGAACTTGAGCAAAGATATAGAAAATTATACAATAATAAATATAAATAAATCTCAAAATAAAGACAGAACCTCTAAAATGGGTAGAGTTTCATTCATAATATTTTCCATCAATTTTTATACTGAGAAAAATTGCATAAATAGACAGAACTATTTTAAATACCTCAAGAGTCAGAAGAAAGGAAGTATTTTCAGTATGACATTCACAGGTGAATGAGAACCTGCAGAAGTATGAAGAACACAAGACATTGGTTCCCTGACAGCACTGTTTTCATGGTGAAGGAGACATAAAAACAGTCACGACAGGTTGAAGGGGCTGGGGACCCAACAGGAAACTCTCATGACAACAACAAACAAGAGCCACAACAACCATATATTTCAATGTGTAGGGATCTTCCAGGTAGAAGTATCACCAGCTATGAACTAATGGGATTAATGGGGAACTTTCAGCCTAAGCCTGGACTCAGTGTGGTCGTGGCCCTGGCTGGATAGCTCGGTTAGTTAGCGCATTGTCAGATATGCAAAGGGTGTGGGCTTGACCCCAGGTCAGAGCACAAACAGGAACAGATTGATGTTTCTATCTCTGTCTCCTCTCTCTTCTCTCTCTAAAATAAATAATAAACTCATGAACTGGGAAAAAAAATATGGTCATGCTCATTAATGAGTACAGGGGCCAGGCAGAAGTCAAGTCAAGTGCCAGGAAATAATCCTTTAATATCTCGGAACATAGCATTTTATGGAGTTGTATAGATGGCATTAGTGACCTGAAAAAAATTAATGGCTCTACCCCAACATCACACAGGGAATCTGCTCATTCTACTGCCCTGGGTAGTGACATTGGAAAGATTCAACTGCAAAACCAGCTCTTTTCCTGGAGAGGTGGGTGGTGTGAAATGGGCTGCAGATATGCGTTTTGGAACCAGTAGGGGGCGCTGGTGGACTCTGCTTGAGGCTCAGGGTTGTGGAGCAGACAGACTAGAAAAATTCTCTGCTGGTTCTTGCACACTTGGGCAGGCAGTGTCCTCACTGAAGTGTGACTTGTCTGCATCTAGTGCCCAAAGTGTCGTATGAACACTCAACTCTGACTCACACTTTTTTTTTTTGTATTTTTCTGAAGTTGGAAACGGGGAGGCAGACAGACTCCTGCATGTGCCCGACCAAGATCCACCTGGCATGCCCACCAGGGGGCGATGCTCTGCCCATCTGGAGTGTCACTCTGTTGCAACCAGAGCCATTCTAGTGCCTGAGGCAGAGGCCACAGAGCCATCCTCAGCACCTGGGCCAACTTTGCTCCAATGGAGCCTCGGCTGCAGGAGGGGAAGAGAGAGACAGAGAGGAAGGAGAGGGGGAGGGGTGGAGAAGCAGATGGGCACTTCTTCTGTGTGCCCTGGCCGGGAATCGAATCCGGGAGTCCTGCACGCCAGGCCAACGCTCTACCACTGAGCCAACAGGCCAGGGCTTGACTCACACATTTGCCTCATATTTTATCTTCTCTTTTTATGAAGTCATTTCTCTGGTCTGATTTGCAGGAAAGATAGATAGAAAAGGACACAACAAAACTAAATCTTCTTGATGAAACATGACCCACAGTGCTCCATGGGCAAAAAAGGCGACACTTAAGGAGGGATTTTCCCAGTGGCACATTAGGCCTCAACAAGCAGAGCTCTGGGCTCTATTTCATGGCCTGGGTTCCTCCCCTCCCCTCCTCACTCCCTGCACAGGGAGTTTCCTGTGGTGGAAAGTGAGCCGGTATGGGGGAGGGGCATCGCTTTCTCCTTCCACCAGCTGCACACAGCGGGGCTGTTTCATTAGCTGTGAGGGTGCTCAACCTGCTTCCAGGTCCCAGGGCCAGAGGATGCTGGGGCTTTGTCTGCCATCCTCAGTGTCCAGATCTCTATATATAATAAGATATAGATTTCTATAAATATATAATTATGTATTTATACATATAATTATGTATGTGCATGTATATACTAGTAAATTATAATCAGTACCTAAATTTCTGTATATTAAAAACTATAAATAAATATATAATAGTGTTGACTTATTTTAAAACCCAGGGATGGATTCAATAGACATACTTAAACACACATACCCATACAAACACTACATACACACATACTTGCATGCATCCATTACTCACAAATGTCATGGGCAGGAGACTGAGAGTGCAGAGATGCAAAGACTCAGCGTCCATAACAGATGCTAACTCAATTGTGCAGATATTATTATTATTATATATTTCAATTTGTGAAAGTCAAGATTACGCTTATTCAATGATTTATCATAACTCAGTTATTTCAGTTTTTGTAACTTGATAGTTATGCAATTTTGAAATAAAATTTTATAATAAGGAAAAGTTGAAAAATATACACAGATTAAGGAACAGAACAAGTAACCCTCATGTTATGGTCTAATTCCTCTCATCAGTGAGAACATATGGTGTTCGTCATCCTCTGTCAGACGTATTTCAATTAGCTTATTGGTCAAAGGTTCTATTTTTAGAAATGAATAATATTCTCATATATTCACATCAATACATGTATTCATTTATTGATGACCACTTAGGTTGTTCTCATATCTCGGTTGTTGTAAGTAATGCAGCCATGAGCGTGGGAGTGCATGTCTTTTTTTGAGTTACTATTTTTTAGGTCAAGATAATAAATACCCAGAGGTGGAATAGCTGAATCACAAGGTAGCATATTTTGGGGAGTCAGATTATGGACATGTGAATAGACACAGTGACCTGGTGAGCTGCAGTAACCAGCAGGGAACCCAGATCCTTTGGACATGAGGAGGTGTGTGTTGATTGACCAGCAGGAGGCGCTGTGGGACAGTCCTGAATTCCCACCTCAGCTGGTAAGAACTATTCACTCAATAGAGCCTGGGTCTGAGGATTGGTCCCTGTGTCCCTGATGGGGACTCAGCAGCTGTTCTCACTCTGACCTTATAGAGTCCCTTGAGCCCACCTTTGTGTTGTCTAACAGGTGCTTCCCCCCAGGGCTCTCCCAAGGGATGAAATCAGACTCCTTCCTCCTCAGTCTGGGCTGTGAGCTGAGCTCAGGATCAGGGCTCAGGGAGGGGTTGGGTAGTCACTGAGGGACACACATTTGCATGGACAGCCCCTCCTCTGGCAGAGGGGGGAGAAGAAAAGGAGGCCTGGGGCAGCCCAGCCCCACTGTGGGCTCAGGGCTGTGAGCACCATGGCCTGGACCCCTCTCCTCCTTGTGCTCCTCTCTCACTGTGCAGGTAGGATCAGGTCTTAGAAACACTGGACATTTTCAAAACTCACTCTCCTCTTGTTCATAATCCTGATAATATTTACTGGTGTCTCTGACCCCTCACCCATGAGTGTCTGTGTTTGCAGGTTCCCTGTCCCAGCCTGTGCTGACTCAGCCGCCCTCCCTCTCTGCATCTCCTGGAGCATCAGCCAGACTCACCTGCACCCTGAGCAGTGACATCAGTGTTGGCAGCTATACCATACACTGGTACCAGCAGAAACCAGGGAGCCCTCCCTGGTATCTCCTGTACTACAAGTCAGACTCAGATAAGCACCAGGGCTCCGGGGTCCCCAGCCGCTTCTCTGGATCCAAAGACGCCTCGGCCAATGCGGGGCTCCTGCTCATCTCTGTGCTACAGCCTGAGAACAAGGCGGACTATTACTGTATGATCAGGCACAGTGGTGCTTCTCACTGTGACACACACAAATGGGGAAGTGCGACATAAACATTCACTTCCACAGTCTTGAATCACAACAAATGAGCATTAAAAAATTCTACATGTAAATTATATTTGCAAGTAACTTCTGGTTTACAATCTATACTATCCATTTTTCCATTTTTCTGAAGTCTAAGGAAAATAAAACCAATATCAAAAATAAATTCCTTATTATTTCACTGACATTTTTCCTGTTAGTCATGTATGGTAAACCAGAGTTTGTGAGACTGCTGCTCTTTTCTTGAAATAAGCAAAAGGCACTTTTTTTTATTTTTTATAGTTCGGAGACCATCCCAGCAGGTGGACCGTCCTCCCCAGCCAGGACTCTGCCTTTCTAGAGGTCAGAACAGTGACCTTCTCCTCCCTCCCAAGCGCCTGTGCACAGGCAGCAGAAGAGCTCTGAGTACCGTGGACGAGGCCCAAAGATGTGAGATCCCAGATTGTGACTACAGTCTGGAGGACTTTCAGCACAGAGCTGGTGCAATTTTTGCTGGGCACCTGAGCCTGCTGTTCAATCAGGAGAGAGGCAGTTACCAAGAGGGAAATTTGTGGCTGAGCCCAAGAAATCTTCTTGGGGGTTTTGATAGGGTGGGAATGCTCCACTCTTGCTGAGGAAATGCAGAACCTGCTCCAGGGAAGGGCGTGAGGTAAGTCCATGAATGAGGCACTCATACAGCCTAAAGCGCTCAGGGCTGTGGGGACTCCTGAGAGGGGGCTTCCTGAGCCCAGAGGCCATGACTGTGCCCCGTCCTTTCACCCCACCGGAACTTTAAACAATCTGGGTTGTGGGCTGGGCTGAGGGACTGCAGGAGCAGGGACTCCCCAGTGTCTGTTTCTCCTCCTGTGAAGCCTTTGATGAGCCAGGGTCCAAGGTCACCATCTCGTGAGCATGGAGCAGCAAACACAGTGAGCACCCAGTCAGTGCACTCTTATGCACCTGTGACTTGGGACAAAAGTGCCTGAGTGTCAGGGGTCCAGCCCTCTTGTCTGACTCCTGGTTGTGCACATGGCCTTGTTGACCACCTTTGACCTCTATCCTGATGAGCGGGCTGACTATCACTGTCACTTAGATTAATACCAAGGACACCTGTGCCAAGGGAAAGAGAGGTAATTCTGTGCCCTCCTCTCACCCATGACTCATTCTTTTTCTCTCCTTGATTGTGACCAACACCTGCTGGTCACAAGGCAGCTACTTCTGTCACCTAGGCTATTAAACCAGGCGGTCTCATGTTCTTGTGTTGGTCTGTCTTCAGTGGTCAATAAAACATTTACTTTTATTACTGGCCTTCCAACTCAGTGTCACTTTGTACTCAGGTACAAAATATCCCTCAGAGCTGCTAGGCAGGTGACAAGAAATACACAAGTCTCGTATCTGTGCCTTGGGAGACTTGGGGGCCTTCTCCCACCTCCCTACATGGCCCTGGTCCCGGCCCGGGCTTGATGCCCATCCCCTGCCCCCTCACCACTCAGGGAAGCTTCTTTCTCTGTTTCCTGGAGGGCACCCTCTGAGAACCCCTGATCTTCTGGTTCTGGGACACCCTCCCTGTGAGGACATGGCTCTCAGACCTGTCACCTGCTCACTTCCTGCACTGTAACACATCATACCTTCCCTCTGTGGTTCTTTGTTTGGTGTGATAATGAATAAATATCTATTTTTTGAACTTATAATTTATAATTCTAACCATATTAGAATTTTTGACCTTGAGAGAAATGAACTTCATCAGGGCTAATGTGGATTAGGACACAGCAGGGCAGGAGCAGTTTAGGTCAGAAATGAAGAAGTAAGCTCTGAAAAGAGATGAGATGTGCTTTTATGGCAATGTTGAGGAAAATTACAAAATAGACATAGAATATGTTAAATTTATCAGATAGCTATATATTATATCTCTATATTAAAGGGTGAGCAAAAGCATGTTTACATTTATGAGTACATGAACCACAACATTTCACCTTGTGTTATTATTTATTAATTACTGTATTATTTAGTTGTATTACAGCTGTAAACCTACCTTTGTCCACCCCAGGATATATATATATATATATATATATATATATATATATATATGACCAGGGTGAGTTCAAGTGTAAATGAGAACTCGCTGAATTAATCAACAACAAAAGTTCTTTCTTCTCTGACAACATGATGTTCTCATGGCAAACACACAGATAAAATGCAGGACATGTGCAGTGAGTGTAAGATATTTTTCCCCACTGAGAAAGAAGGAAGGGGGCCGGAACCACAAAATGTGGAATAATAAAAGGCTCTAATTATTACAGCGCATATCCCATCTGATGAGGTTTTCTAGCCCCGGGGACAGAGGCTTGACAAGTTGCAAGTGGTGACCCATGTGGGAGATATTTAATGGGTCCCTAGGGTGATTGAGCTAATATGACGTGGTAAAATCTCACTGGCTGGCAGATGGTTGCTTTTTTCCAAGGGGTTCCTGGGAAGTTTCTTTTGGCGTGCTTGGTTGTGAGTGGTCCTAGCCAAAGTTCCCAGGCCTTTCCTTCATTATCCACTGGCCTTACAGTGATGACAAGGAGCTGACTAGAGCCCTGACAACAACACCAGCTCCCAAATCAATCCAGTGGCAAGGCTCACCAACTACAGTAATCACCAGGTAGGAACTGAAATATAGAAAAGAAAGGCTCTTAGCACAAGTAATTTTTGGCAGAACTTACTTTCTCTGAAACAAAGAGACTTTTAGTAGAACACCCTTTTTCTAAAAAAATTCCCTACCCCTGGCCTTGAGGTTGGTTTCCCAGGCTGTGGCCTTGGATAGTCCTGCAAGGTTGCAGATGTGTCCAGAATGTTTCTCCCTGAATTAATCTTATAGATAAACATTGTAAGAGAGCATGCTTCACTGCTTTGTTTTACTGCTTGCTTCTCCTCCTCCCCATTCCCTAATAGGTATGTAATTTTGTCTTTAAAAGCTAGTGCCAAACTGTGTTCAGGGCCATTAGATTTGAAGACTTAGGTCTCCATGCGGTCGCTGGCATTAAAATAAAGACTCCTTAATTTGGTTACTTAATAGTGTGGCAAGACGTCTGTTTCTCACTGTTGTGATACAACATTTTGGAGGCCCCAGCGAGATCTTGTTTTCTAGACACATTTGTCTTTGCCACACACAAGCAGGGCCACTGACCTCCTCGGCCTGACTGTTGGAAGCGGAAACCCAGCAGGGGAGGCGCCACCTGAGACTTTCCAGGGCCCTGCTGGGATTTTCTGTTTAGCCAACAGTCAGCCATGGACAATCAGCATGCCCATCCACCAATTTGGAGTCATCAGGAAAGCCTTCGAAGGTGAGTAGAGCAAATTTGTAATTTGCTCAATCTTTAATTTCTCTGTGGCTAACCAGTCTGAAACTATTGTGATCGAGGATCGAATGTGATCCCACTCATACAATAGGCTCTCCAGGGTCAAGATGACCTCAGAGAGTAATCTGAAGTCTGTTCTTGTAGAAGAGACCCAGGTCACATTTAAATTTGCTCTCTTATATGTTTACCCTCTGCTTGCTTTGTTGTTTTTGTTTATTTTTACAAGCTATCCTCTTATACTTACCTGGCAGGAGAGATACCATGATTACAAACTATCCTAGAGGACCTTTATTTTCAAAGGTTCCTCTCTAATTATGCTCCTGCTGAGATATCATTCTTCGCCTTAGCTTTTTTTTTTATATATATACATTGAAAACCCCTGAGTGAATGGTGTGTGAATAAGGAGTTCAGGTGCCTGCGCCTGAGTTTCTAGTTTGAAGCACCTCATGGGGTATTCCCTTCCCTTGTACATCAAGCTTTGTCTGAAAGCTCTCTGTTCTTTAGTTCTCCAGGGTATGATCCAACGGGGGACATTTTAGAAAACTGGCACAAACCTCGGTTTTTTTTATCCCTTTTGTGATCTTAGGAAGCTTGTTTGTGCTAATATTGTTTGTAACAATAGGGGAAGGGCAAAGTAAGAGTTAAACTCCTCTTGAGTGTATGCTTAAGAATTACAAATTAGATTTTCTGATAATTATAATGTAAAAATTGTCTAAAGGTACATTGAACACTCTGAATTAAAGTGGCCAACTTTTAGAGCAGACTGGCCAAGTGAAGAATTGCTAGACCCGGAGAAAGGGTGGGCAGTCTAGAATACTATCATGGGCCATTGTTCTTCTGGCCTCTGTACACCTACCCATGGGGGGAGGCCGGGCTGTAGCAGAGCATGAGCTGCAGCAGGCAGCCTGGCAGCTACAGCTGAGGCAGAGAAAGTAAAAGTGGCAGCCAGGGCAATGCCGCCTCCATAGTGTTCAGGGCTGCGGAGCCTGCACATCACTCACTTGGGCTCCATGGTGATGCTTGTCGCAGCAGCTCTTTGTGTAGCTCCTGGTGCTGGCCCCTCCCCCTCAGGCACTGGGACTCCCAGGTACTGACCAATTCCCCTATATTGACCAGTGGCCTGCTCTCATAAAAATCCTCTTTCTTAGCTCAAGGGCTGCACCAGGTGATTGGGACAAGAAGCTTTAGTGGCATGGTCAGCCAGGGGCATTTGCATGTCCACACAGCCTCCTGTCTTGTAAACCACCCAGAGGAATTCAGACTGCTACCCCCTTGCTACAGCCCCTCCTACCTATCTCCTCTGATTTGACTCCAGGGAATAATCAGAAGATCATTTTCTCACTGCCTCATACCTAGAGCCAAATCCAAGGGGAACACTTAGGGAATACTGTCCCTTTTAAGCCCATTTTCCCCCTGAGGGAAGCCCCACCTGCTGATGGGTTGCTGCAGGGGAGGCAACCTTTCATGGTTTAGGTCCCCTTTTCCTCAAGGGACCTACAAAATTAGAAAACTCAGAATAGAAGGCTCAGGCCCTAACAGGACTATTAGAATCGGTGCTTTACACGATTACCAGCAGCTTTTAGTCACCTTGTTTACTACTGAGGAGAAAGAAAGAATCAAATCAGAGGCAACAAAAGCTGTCATGTTAGGGAGAAACAACTCTGACAATCGCTACCACCTTGAGACGATGTTCCCTACTGTCCAACCCAAATAGGAACCCAATGCCACAGAAGGACAGGAACCTTTGAACACTTTTCACCAATCTCTGTTAGCTGGGATCAGGGGAGCTGCTAAGAAACCCATGAACTTGTCTAAGGTGTCAGAAGTTGTTCAGCGTCCTCAGGAAACTTCCGCAGCTTTCTGAGAAAAACTGCAGAGAGCTTACAGGGTCTATACATCTCTAGACCCTGAGGTGACAGAAAATGCTAGGGCAGTTAACTTAGCTTCTGTCTACCCAGTCAGCTCCAGATATTAGAAGGAAGCTACAAAAATTGGAAGGTTTCCCAGGGATGGTAATTTCCCAACTGTTAGAAATAGCCCAGAAAGTTTATAATAATAGAGGCACCCTTGAGGAGAAACAGATTAAGAAGATGACTAAAGTAGTTGTAGCTGTTTTGGAACACCAGAATAAAAAGGAAGGGAACAAAAAGGGAGGAAAGCCTGAGTTAAGAAAAAAATCAGTGTCCTTATTGTAAAGAAGAAGGACATTAGAGGAAAGACTGTCCAAAAATGAAAGGAAAGTCACAGCAGACCCCAAGAGTCCTTAATTTACAGGAGGACTAATGGGGTCAGGGCTCCATACTCGTTAACCCCCAGGGGCCCAAGGTAACTTTATAAGTAGGGGGCTACCCAGTAGACTTCCTTACTGACACCAGAGCTTCTCAATCTGTTCTCACTGCCCTCCTCGGTCTGCTCTCAGGGAGCAAGTACCTATATTAAGAGACTGTTAGAAGCTAGTATTCTTGTTCCTTGTCAATCCCAATGGAATACCCTCTACTGCCTGTTCAGAAGCCAGGCACCAAAGACTATCATCCAGTCCAGGACTTACTGGAAGTAAATAAGCAGATTGCGACAATGCACCCAGCTGTGCCTAACCCCTACACACTCTTAAGCCTGTTGTCACCAGACTTGAAATTTTACAGTGTTAGATTTAAAAGATGATTTCTTCAGTATTCCCCTCACCCCTATAATTCAGCCCATCTTTGCCTTCAGGTAGAACGACCCAGAGACACGCATTTCAGGACCAGACTAACATGAACCAGATTACCACAGGGCTTCAAGAATTCATCCACCTTCTTTGATGAGGCACTACATTAGGACCTGCTCGCCTTCCGCGAGGAACATCCTGAATGCACTTTGGTACAGGATGTAGATGAATTGCTTCTAGCTGTGGAAACAGAGGTAAGCTGCCAGACAGACACTGAGAGTCTTTAACAAACACTGCAAACTCTGGGTTACCAAGTGTCAGCTAAAAAGGCACAACTCTGAACCTCCAAGGTGACCTATCTAGGACACCATATTGAGGCGGGGAAGCATACTCTCTCCTCCAGTCGTATTTAGGCAATCCTTCAGATCCCAACCCTCTCTAACAAGAGATATGTTCGAGAATTACTAAGGGCAGTGGCTACTAGAGGTTGTGGATCCCTAGATTTGCAGAGATAGCCAAGCCTTTATACTCCTGTACAGTAGGATCCCAAGAGTTAATCTGGAAAGATAAAGAACAAGAAGCTTTAGAACTGTCTCAGAGCCATAGTCGCCACTGCCATACTAGTGAGAGAGGCAAATAAATGGACTATGGGGAAGAAACTGTTCCTGATGGACTCACATGTAGTAGAGACTTTGCTCAGAGCAGTGGTTCTCAACCTTTCTAATGCCGTGACCCCGCAATACAGTTCCTCATGTTGCAGTGACCCCAAACCAAAAACTAATTTTGGTGGCTACTTCATAACTGTAATTTTGCTACAGTTATGATTTGGAATGTAAATACCTGATATGCATTATATATTTTCCGATGGCTTTAGGCGACCCCAGGGTCGCAACCCACAGGTTGAGAACCATTGACTTAGAGGAACTCCAGAAAGGTGGATGTGTAATGCTAGGATCACAAAGTATCAGGCTCTGCTCATAGACCTGCCTTGCATTAAGTTTCTCCAGACACAGGCTATCAACCCAGCAAGCCTGGTGCCTGACGAGGATCCAAACATCTCCTAGCATAAGTGTTCTGAGCTGCTGGACTTGTTCAACTGCAAGACCAGGCCTTACTGATGTTCCCCTTCCTAATGTGGAAGAACAGCTATTCACAGATAAAAGCAGTTTTGTCCTAGATGGGTTCAACGTGCTGGAGCAGCTGAAGTGACTACTAATACTACATATAGGTCCAAGCCTTGGCCCATGGGACCTTGGCTCAGCAGGCAGAACTTATCACTCTCACCCAGGCGTTAAGTTGGGCCAAAGAAAAAAAAAGTCAATATTTACACTGACAGTAGGTATGCTTTTGCCCATGTTCATGCAGCAATCTATAAGGAGAGAGGATTTTTAACGTCTGCTGGTAAGAACATTAAAAACAAAGAAGAAATTTTAGCCTTGCTGGAAGCCATTTAGTTACCAGAGACTGTAGCCCTTACTCATTGCCCAGCACTCCAGAAAGGGGACTCAATAGAGGCAAAGGAAATTGGGTAGCTGATCAAGCAGACAAAGAAGTAGCCCTAAAACCCGTAGGGCTTTTAGAAATTTTAGTGACTTTACTGAAACCGTTGTTGCCAGAGACACCTTTTTATAACCAACTAGAGGAGGATTTTGCTAAAAGAAGAGGAACGTCTAGAAATAAGGAAGGGTGGTTAGAGTTGCCAGACAAAAGGCCCTTCTTACCTGAAGCCCTAGACAGAGAGATTATCAGCAGCTACTTCAAGCTACTCATCTAGGCCAAACTAAGCTAATGGAATTACTTAAGAAAAATTATTATTTTCCAGGCTTAGAATGTATTATAGAAAGCGTAGTGTCCAAGTGTTTAGTCTGTATGTAAGTAAATGCTAAGCAGAGTAGAGAAGCTGTAAAAAGAAATAGGGAAAGAGGAGCTTTCTCAGAAGAACATTAAGGGAGACAGCTTTTAGTAAAATAAAGCCACCAGAACAGGAACATAAGTACCTATTAGTTTTTATTGACACCTTTTCGGGATGGGAAGAAGCTTTTCCTACTGGAACTGGGACTGCAGTAACAGTTGTTAAGAAATTGGTATATAAAATTATTCCCAGTTTTGGCTTGCTTATTGTTATTGGGTCAAATAGTGGGTCTTCACTTGTGTCCAAAATCTCACAGCTAGTAGGAGAGGCACTCAATATTAATTAGAAATTACATTGTGTTCACAGGCCTCAGAGTTTGTGATAGGTTGAAAAAAATGGACCGAACTCTGAAAGAAGTCCTGACTAAATTCATTTTAGAGACGGGTGAAAACTAGGTCAACCATCTTACCTTTGCTATTATTAAAGCACAATGCACCCCCCACCAGGCAGGATTCACCCTGTATAAAATTGTATTGAGCAGGGCAATACCCCTTCTCCCTAAGCTCCCTTGGAGACCACCTCATAGATGGTGCAGATGGATCCCACCAACCCCTGTAAGTTGGCCCTAAGAAGGACAACATGCTCTGCTCCAGCCTCACACTGGAAGCTGGGTGGTCTCTTTACTACAAAAGTCTGAGGAACCTCGCTGTGGGACTTCTAATAATTGAACTTTAGAAAGGGTGGGAGGCTACGGTCGGGTGATGGCCAGAGCAAGTCATCTTAAGGTTTGATGTGTATGTTGCTGTGGGTTATGTAAAAGGGGGTTATAGGTCCCTCACTGGGAGAGGAGCTACAAGGTAAATGAAAAGTATATATGCAGTCATAGCTACACCTGTAAAGTGACCTGTAAATATTAGTCATGTGTCTGATGCACTACTTGAGGGGAGGGCACCTCCAAAAGGAAGTGTATTTTGAAAAAGAATTGCTTGTTGCCAGCTTGGTTGTCACTGAAAGTTGATGTTTTTAGAAATTAAGAGTTCTGATTAATTATAAAGGAATTGTATAGTTTTAATAATGAAAAGTATAAGGTATAGAAATGCTTTTGAAAAAAAGTGCAGAAAGTAAGTTGTTATGGAAGCTAGTTATTTCTGAATAGTAAAGAGGGTTTATGTAAATTGCAGAAGGTTTGTTCAGGTTGTAGGAGGTCTGTAAAAAAAAACAACCACGTTTAGAGAACAGAATAAGCCTCTATTGTGTATTCTAATATATGTTATTCTTTAAGTTCATTTGTATTAAAGAAATGAAAAAAGACTATTAATGCAACCACCTAGCATGTTGTCCTGTTGGAAACAAGTCCCAGTTCTTGTCCCCTTACTAGTAGGATTAGAATTAGCAAGAAAGAGCTGTAATTGGGACTATGGCCTTAATAACAGGAGAAATACAAATAGGGAAGTTATAAACTCTAATCTATAATGATTTAGAAAATTTAAAGCAATTTATCTTCAAGTTAGAGGCCCAAATAAATTCCTTATCATTTCAGATAATTACAAAATAGAAAAGGTTTAGATCTACTTTTCCTTCAAAAAGGTGGCTTATGTGCAGCATTAGGAGAAACTTGTTTCTATGTCAATAATTCTGGTATAATTAAAAAACAGTCTATCTTTAGTTAGAACAAACATAGAAAAAAGAAGAAAAGGATTTGAACAAGTGGAGAATTGGTTCCAGAGAATGTGTAACTGGTCATCATGGCTAACTACCCTGTTGTCTGCTACAATCGGTCCTCTTACTTTAATTTTATCCTGCCTGACATTAGGACCATGTTTAATCAATTTTATAACAACGTTTGTTCAAGAAAGAATAAACTCTATCAAATTAATAGTAATCAGAAGTCAATATATACCTATACAAGAAGATAGCAAGGAAAATGAATCAATGATTTGATTAAAATTTAATTAAAACCGGTAGGGAATGAACTATAGAAAAGAAATGCTCTTAGCATGAGTAATTTTTGGCAGAAGTTACTTTCTCTGAAACAAAGAGACTTTCAGCAGAACGTACTTTTTCTAAAAAAACTCCCTTCCCCTGGCCTTGAGTTTGGTTTCCCAGGCTGTGGCCTTGGATAGTTCCGCAAGGTTGCAGATGTGTCCGGAATGTTTCTCCCTGAATTCATCTTATACATAAACAGCGTAAGAGAGCATGTTTCACTGCTTTGTTTTACTGCTTGCTTCTCCTTCTCCCCATTCCCCAGTCAGTATGTCATTTTGTCTTTAAAAGCTAACCCTAAACTGTGTTCGGAGCCACTTCCTTTAAAAACTTAGGTCTTCGAGTGGTTGCTGGCTTTAAAATAAAGACTCCATAATTTGGTTACTTAATAGTGTGACAAGATGTTTGTTTCTTGCTGTTTTGATAAAACAGGAACTAACAGGGTTCCTGCAGAACCTTAATCCTGGACCTTGTACAGGGTGGTCACACACCAGTAGTGAACCCAGGGACAAGATAGAAGCAAATTCAAATCTCAGACAATCCTGTAATATCTGGTAACATGGCATTTTATTGTTTTCTGCAGATCATTAGTGACATAAAAAAATAAATGTGCCAACCCTAAACTACAATGACAACTATTGATTCTACTGCCCTGGGTAGTGGCATCAGAAAGATTCTATTGCCCAAACCAGAGTCCTTCCAGAGAGCTGGGTGGTTTGGAAGCGGCTGCAGGACATGAGTTCTGTGACCAGTAGGGGGCACTTGTGAACTGTGCCTGAAAGCTCTGGGTTCACAGCCAGGCCCAGTGGGAAAATACTCCACAAGCTCTTGCACACTTGGGGAGGCAGTGTCCCCAGTGAAGTGTAACTTGTTTGCACATGAGCAGGTGGCTTTGACCCACACAGTTACCTCATATCTCAGCCCCCTCCCCTCATGGATTCAATTGTCCAGGCCTGGTTGATAGCTTAAAATAGATAGAAAACAACAAAACAAGACTATATTTTCTTGAAGAACTTGACCTGCACTGCTCCATGGGCACAAGAAAGGAGACCCCAAAGCAGGGATTTTTAAATGCCAACCATTAGTCCGCAGCAAACAGAATTCTGGGGATTCATGAGCATGGCTGATATTTCCTCTTACCTTGTCTCTCCCTGAACAGAGTCTCCTTCACAGGAAAGAGACGGAATGGAAGGAGCGGGCGTTTGCACTCCTCAGCTCCATC